>NC_092158.1:273536-429877 GCF_045791955.1 Oncorhynchus clarkii lewisi | reverse complement strand
CAAATAACGACACTAATGAAGAGACATTCACATTCTAATAACGACACTAATGAAGAGACATTCACATTCTAATAACGACACTAATGAAGAGACATTCTCAGATTAATAACAACACTAATGAAGAGACATTCACAGACTAATTGTAACACAAATGAAGAGACATTCACAGACTAATTGTAACACAAATGAAGAGGCATTCACAGTCAAATAGTAATTATAATTAAGAGACATTCACAGTCTAATAGAAACATAGATGAAAGAGATATGTACAGTTTATAACGACACTAAGGACGAGACATTCACAGTCTTATAGTTACGCTAGTGAAGAGACATTCACAGTCTTATAGTTACGCTAGTGAAGCGACATTCACAGTCTTATAGTTACGCTGGTGAAGAGACATTCACAGTCTTATAGTTACGCTAGTGAAGAGACATTCACACTCTTATAGTTACGCTAGTGAAGAGACATTCACACTCTTATAGTTACGCTAGTGAAGAGACATTCACAGTCTTATAGTTACGCTAGTGAAGAGACATCCACAGTCTTATAGTTACACTAATGAAGAGACATTCACATTCTAATAACGATACTAATAAAGAGACATTCACATTCTAATAACGACACTAATGAAGAGACATTCACATTCTAATAACGACACCAATGAAGAGACATTCACATTCTAATAACGACACTAATGAAGAGACATTCACATTCTAATAACGACACCAATGAAGAGACATTCTCAGATTAATAACAACACTAATGAAGAGACATTCACAGATTAATTGTAACATAAATGAAGAGACATTCACATACTAATTGTAACACAAATGTAGAGACATTCACAGTCAAATAGTAATTATAATGAAGAGACATTCACAGTCTAATAGAAACACAGATGAAGGAGATATGTACAGTTTATAACGACACTAAGGAAGAGACATTCACAGTCTTATATTTACACTAGTGAAGAGACATTCACAGTCTTATAGTTACGCTAGTGAAGCGACATTCACAGTCTTATAGTTACGCTGGTGAAGAGACATTCACAGTCTTATAGTTACGCTAGTGAAGAGACATTCACAGTCTTATAGTTACGCTAGTGAAGAGACATTCACAGTCTTATAGTTAAGCTAGTGAAGAGACATTCACAGTCTTATAGTTACGCTAGTGAAGAGACATTCACAGTCTTATAGTTACGCTAGTGAAGAGACATTCACACTCTTATAGTTACGCTAGTGAAGAGACATTCACAGTCTTATAGTTACGCTAGTGAAGAGACATCCACAGTCTTATAGTTACACTAATGAAGAGACATTCACATTCTAATAACGATACTAATAAAGAGACATTCACATTCTAATAACGACACTAATGAAGAGACATTCACATTCTAATAACGACACCAATGAAGAGACATTCACATTCTAATAACGACACTAATGAAGAGACATTCACATTCTAATAACGACACCAATGAAGAGACATTCTCAGATTAATAACAACACTAATGAAGAGACATTCGCAGATTAATTGTAACATAAATGAAGAGACATTCACAGACTAATTGTAACACAAATGTAGAGACATTCACAGTCAAATAGTAATTATAATGAAGAGACATTCACAGTCTAATAGAAACACAGATGAAGGAGATATGTACAGTTTATAACGACACTAAGGAAGAGACATTCACAGTCTTATAGTTACGCTAGTGAAGAGACATTCACAGTCTTATAGTTACGCTAGTGAAGAGACATTCACAGTCTTATAGTTACGCTAGTGAAGAGACATTCACACTCTTATAGTTACGCTAGTGAAGAGACATTCACAGTCTTATAGTTACGCTAGTGAAGAGACATCCACAGTCTTATAGTTACACTAATGAAGAGACATTCACATTCTAATAACGATACTAATAAAGAGACATTCACATTCTAATAACGACACTAATGAAGAGACATTCACATTCTGATAACGACACCAATGAAGAGACATTCACATTCTAATAACGACACTAATGAAGAGACATTCACATTCTAATAACGACACTAATGAAGAGACATTCTCAGATTAATAACAACACTAATGAAGAGACATTCACAGACTAATTGTAACACAAATGTAGAGACATTCATAGTCAAATAGTAATTATAATGAAGAGACATTCACAGTCTAATAGAAACACAGATGAAGGAGATATGTACAGTTTATAACGACACTAAGGAAGAGACATTCACAGTCTTATATTTACGCTAGTGAAGAGACATTCACAGTCTTATAGTTACGCTAGTGAATAGACATTCACAGTCTTATAGTTACGCTAGTGAAGAGACATTCACAGTCTTATAGTTACGCTAGTGAAGAGACATTCACAGTCTTATAGTTACGCTAGTGAAGAGACATTCACAGTCTTATAGTTACGCTAGTGAAGAGACATTCACACTCTTATAGTTACGCTAGTGAAGAGACATTCACAGTCTTATAGTTACACTAGTGAAGAGACATTCACAGTCTTATAGTTACGCTAGTGAAGAGACATCCACAGTCTTATAGTTACACTAATGAAGAGACATTCACATTCTAATAACGATACTAATAAAGAGACATTCACATTCTAATAACGACACTAATGAAGAGACATTCACATTCTGATAACGACACCAATGAAGAGACATTCACATTCTAATAACGACACTAATGAAGAGACATTCACATTCTAATAACGACACTAATGAAGAGACATTCTCAGATTAATAACAACACTAATGAAGAGACATTCACAGATTAATTGTAACATAAATTAAGAGACATTCACAGACTAATTGTAACACAAATGTAGAGACATTCATAGTCAAATAGTAATTATAATGAAGAGACATTCACAGTCTAATAGAAACACAGATGAAGGAGATATGTACAGTTTATAACGACACTAAGGAAGAGACATTCACAGTCTTATATTTACGCTAGTGAAGAGACATTCACAGTCTTATAGTTACGCTAGTGAATAGACATTCACAGTCTTATAGTTACGCTAGTGAAGAGACATTCACAGTCTTATAGTTACGCTAGTGAAGAGACATTCACAGTCTTATAGTTACGCTAGTGAAGAGACATTCACAGTCTTATAGTTACGCTAGTGAAGAGACATTCACATTCTAATAACGACACTAATGAAGGAGACATTCACATTCTAATAACGACACTAATGAAGAGACATTCACATTCTAATAACGACACTAATGAAGAGACATTCACATTCTAATAACGACACTAATGAAGAGACATTCACATTCTAATAACGACACTAATGAGTGAGTCTAATAGTAATGATATGTAAGAGACATTCACAGTCTAATAATGACAATAATGAAGAGACATTCACAGTCTAATAACAACACTAATGAAGAGACATTCACAGACTAATTGTAACACAAATGAAGAGACATTCAAAGACTAATTGTAACACAAATGAAGAGACATTCACAGTCTAACATTAACACTAATAACAACACTAATGAAGAGACTATCACAGTCTTATCGTAATGATATGTAAGAGACATTCAGTCTAATAGTAATGATATTTAAGAGACATTCACAGTCTAATAACAACAGTAAAGAAGAGACATTCACAGTCTAATAACACTAATGAAGGACATTTTCATAGTCAAATAACTTTAATGAAGAAGACTTTCACAGTCTAGTAACGTAACTAATGAAGGAGACATTCACATTCTAATAACGACACTAATGAAGAGACATTCACATTCTAATAACGACACTAATGAAGAGACATTCACATTCTAATAACAACACTAATGAAGGAGACATTCACATTCTTATAACAACACTAATGAAGAGACATTCACATTCTAATAACGACACTAATGAAGAGACATTCACATTCTAATAACAACACTAATGAAGGAGACATTCACATTCTTATAACAACACTAATGAAGAGACATTCACAGTCTAATAACGACACTAATGAAGAGTCATTCACAGTCTAATAACGACACTAATGAAGGAGACATTCACATTCTAATAACAACACTAATAAAGGAGACATTCACATTCTAATAACGACACTAATGAAGAGACATTCACATTCTAATAACGAAACTAATGAAGAGACATTCACATTCTAATAACAACACTAATGAAGGAGACATTCACGTTCCAATAACGACACTAATGAAGAGACATTCACTTCTAATAACGACACTAATGAAGGAGACATTCACATTGTAATAACGACACTAATGAAGAGACATTCACATTCTAATAACAGCACTAATCAAGAGATATTCACAGTCAAAAAGTAGCAATAATGATGTAGACATTCACAGACTAATCGTAACACTAAAGAAGGAGACATTCACAGTCCAATAACAACACTAATTAAGAGACATTCCCAGTCTAATAATAACAATAACGAAGGAGACATTCTCAGAGTAATAACAACAATAATGAAGAGACATTCACTGACTAATTGTAACACAAATGAAGAGACATTCACAGTCTAAAATTAACAATAATGAAGAGACATTCACAGTCAAATAGTAATTATAATGAAGAGACATTCACAGTCTAATAGTAACAGTATTGAAGGAGACATTCACAGACCAATAACAACACTAATGAAGAGACATTCACAGTCTAATAACGACACGAATGGAGAGACATTCACAGTCAAATAGTAATTATAATGAAGAGACATTCACAGTCTAATAGTAACAATATTGAAGGAGACATTCACAGACTAATAACAACACTAATGAAGAGACATTCATCAGCTAATTTTAACACTAATGAAGAGACATTCACAGTCTGATAGAACAGTAATGCAGAAACATTCACAGTCTAATAGCAACACCAGTGAAGAGACATTCACAGTCTAAAAGTAATTATAATAATAGACATTCACAGTCCAATAACAACACTAATGAAGAGACATTCACAGTCTAATAACAAAAACAATGAATGAGACATTCACAGTCTAATAACACTAATGAAGATACATTCACAGTCTAATAGTAAAACTAACGAAGAGACATTCGCAGTCTAATAGTAAAACTAACGAATAGACATTCACAGTCTAATAGTAAAACTAACGAGAAGACATTCACAGTCTAATAGAAACACAGATGAAGGAGATATGTACAGTTTATAACGACACTAAGGAAGAGACATTCACAGTCTTATAGTTACGCTAGTGAAGAGACATTCACAGTCTTATAGTTACGCTAGTGAAGAGACATTCACAGTCTTATAGTTACACTAGTGAAGTGACATTCACATTCAAATAACGACACTAATGAAGAGACATTCATATTCTAATAACGACACTAATGAAGAGACATTCACATTCTAATAACGACACTAATGAAGAGACATTCACATTGTAATAATGACACTAATGAAGAGACATTCACATTCTAATAACGACACTAATGAAGAGACATTCACATTCTAATAACGACACTAATGAAGAGACATTCTCAGATTAATAACAACACTAATGAAGAGACATTCACAGACTAATTGTAACAAAAATGAAGAGACATTCACAGACTAATTGTAACACAAATGAAGAGACATTCACAGTCAAATAGTAATTATAATGAAGAGACCTTCACAGTCTAATAGAAACACAGATGAAAGAGATATGTACAGTTTATATTCACAGTCTTATAGTTACGCTAGTGAAGAGACATTCACAGTCTTATAGTTACGCTAGTGAAGTGACATTCACATTCAAATAACGACACTAATGAAGAGACATTCACATTCTAATAACGACACTAATGAAGAGACATTCACATTCTGATAACGACACTAATGAAGAGACATTCACATTCTAATAACGACACTAATGAAGAGACATTCACATTCTAATAACGACACTAATGAAGAGACATTCACATTGTAATAACGACACTAATGAAGAGACATTCACATTCTAATAATGACACTAATGAAGAGACATTCACATTCTAATAACGACACTAATGAAGAGACATTCTCAGATTAATAACAACACTAATGAAGAGACATTCACAGACTAATTGTAACACAAATGAAGAGACATTCACAGACTAATTGTAACACAAATGAAGAGACATTCACAGTCAAATAGTAATTATAATGAAGAGACATTCACAGTCTAATAGAAACACAGATGAAAGAGATATGTACAGTTTATATTCACAGTCTTATAGTTACGCTAGTGAAGAGACATTCACAGTCTTATAGTTACGCTAGTGAAGTGACATTCACATTCAAATAACGACACTAATGAAGAGACATTCACATTCTAATAACGACACTAATGAAGAGACATTCACATTCTAATAACGACACTAATGAAGAGACATTCTCAGATTAATAACAACACTAATGAAGAGACATTCACAGACTAATTGTAACACAAATGAAGAGACATTCACAGACTAATTGTAACACAAATGAAGAGGCATTCACAGTCAAATAGTAATTATAATTAAGAGACATTCACAGTCTAATAGAAACATAGATGAAAGAGATATGTACAGTTTATAACGACACTAAGGACGAGACATTCACAGTCTTATAGTTACGCTAGTGAAGAGACATTCACAGTCTTATAGTTACGCTAGTGAAGCGACATTCACAGTCTTATAGTTACGCTGGTGAAGAGACATTCACAGTCTTATAGTTACGCTAGTGAAGAGACATTCACACTCTTATAGTTACGCTAGTGAAGAGACATTCACACTCTTATAGTTACGCTAGTGAAGAGACATTCACAGTCTTATAGTTACGCTAGTGAAGAGACATCCACAGTCTTATAGTTACACTAATGAAGAGACATTCACATTCTAATAACGATACTAATAAAGAGACATTCACATTCTAATAACGACACTAATGAAGAGACATTCACATTCTAATAACGACACCAATGAAGAGACATTCACATTCTAATAACGACACTAATGAAGAGACATTCACATTCTAATAACGACACCAATGAAGAGACATTCTCAGATTAATAACAACACTAATGAAGAGACATTCACAGATTAATTGTAACATAAATGAAGAGACATTCACATACTAATTGTAACACAAATGTAGAGACATTCACAGTCAAATAGTAATTATAATGAAGAGACATTCACAGTCTAATAGAAACACAGATGAAGGAGATATGTACAGTTTATAACGACACTAAGGAAGAGACATTCACAGTCTTATATTTACACTAGTGAAGAGACATTCACAGTCTTATAGTTACGCTAGTGAAGCGACATTCACAGTCTTATAGTTACGCTGGTGAAGAGACATTCACAGTCTTATAGTTACGCTAGTGAAGAGACATTCACAGTCTTATAGTTACGCTAGTGAAGAGACATTCACAGTCTTATAGTTAAGCTAGTGAAGAGACATTCACAGTCTTATAGTTACGCTAGTGAAGAGACATTCACAGTCTTATAGTTACGCTAGTGAAGAGACATTCACACTCTTATAGTTACGCTAGTGAAGAGACATTCACAGTCTTATAGTTACGCTAGTGAAGAGACATCCACAGTCTTATAGTTACACTAATGAAGAGACATTCACATTCTAATAACGATACTAATAAAGAGACATTCACATTCTAATAACGACACTAATGAAGAGACATTCACATTCTAATAACGACACCAATGAAGAGACATTCACATTCTAATAACGACACTAATGAAGAGACATTCACATTCTAATAACGACACCAATGAAGAGACATTCTCAGATTAATAACAACACTAATGAAGAGACATTCACAGATTAATTGTAACATAAATGAAGAGACATTCACAGACTAATTGTAACACAAATGTAGAGACATTCACAGTCAAATAGTAATTATAATGAAGAGACATTCACAGTCTAATAGAAACACAGATGAAGGAGATATGTACAGTTTATAACGACACTAAGGAAGAGACATTCACAGTCTTATAGTTACGCTAGTGAAGAGACATTCACAGTCTTATAGTTACGCTAGTGAAGAGACATTCACAGTCTTATAGTTACGCTAGTGAAGAGACATTCACACTCTTATAGTTACGCTAGTGAAGAGACATTCACAGTCTTATAGTTACGCTAGTGAAGAGACATCCACAGTCTTATAGTTACACTAATGAAGAGACATTCACATTCTAATAACGATACTAATAAAGAGACATTCACATTCTAATAACGACACTAATGAAGAGACATTCACATTCTGATAACGACACCAATGAAGAGACATTCACATTCTAATAACGACACTAATGAAGAGACATTCACATTCTAATAACGACACTAATGAAGAGACATTCTCAGATTAATAACAACACTAATGAAGAGACATTCACAGACTAATTGTAACACAAATGTAGAGACATTCATAGTCAAATAGTAATTATAATGAAGAGACATTCACAGTCTAATAGAAACACAGATGAAGGAGATATGTACAGTTTATAACGACACTAAGGAAGAGACATTCACAGTCTTATATTTACGCTAGTGAAGAGACATTCACAGTCTTATAGTTACGCTAGTGAATAGACATTCACAGTCTTATAGTTACGCTAGTGAAGAGACATTCACAGTCTTATAGTTACGCTAGTGAAGAGACATTCACAGTCTTATAGTTACGCTAGTGAAGAGACATTCACAGTCTTATAGTTACGCTAGTGAAGAGACATTCACACTCTTATAGTTACGCTAGTGAAGAGACATTCACAGTCTTATAGTTACACTAGTGAAGAGACATTCACAGTCTTATAGTTACGCTAGTGAAGAGACATCCACAGTCTTATAGTTACACTAATGAAGAGACATTCACATTCTAATAACGATACTAATAAAGAGACATTCACATTCTAATAACGACACTAATGAAGAGACATTCACATTCTGATAACGACACCAATGAAGAGACATTCACATTCTAATAACGACACTAATGAAGAGACATTCACATTCTAATAACGACACTAATGAAGAGACATTCTCAGATTAATAACAACACTAATGAAGAGACATTCACAGATTAATTGTAACATAAATTAAGAGACATTCACAGACTAATTGTAACACAAATGTAGAGACATTCATAGTCAAATAGTAATTATAATGAAGAGACATTCACAGTCTAATAGAAACACAGATGAAGGAGATATGTACAGTTTATAACGACACTAAGGAAGAGACATTCACAGTCTTATATTTACGCTAGTGAAGAGACATTCACAGTCTTATAGTTACGCTAGTGAATAGACATTCACAGTCTTATAGTTACGCTAGTGAAGAGACATTCACAGTCTTATAGTTACGCTAGTGAAGAGACATTCACAGTCTTATAGTTACGCTAGTGAAGAGACATTCACAGTCTTATAGTTACGCTAGTGAAGAGACATTCACATTCTAATAACGACACTAATGAAGGAGACATTCACATTCTAATAACGACACTAATGAAGAGACATTCACATTCTAATAACGACACTAATGAAGAGACATTCACATTCTAATAACGACACTAATGAAGAGACATTCACATTCTAATAACGACACTAATGAGTGAGTCTAATAGTAATGATATGTAAGAGACATTCACAGTCTAATAATGACAATAATGAAGAGACATTCACAGTCTAATAACAACACTAATGAAGAGACATTCACAGACTAATTGTAACACAAATGAAGAGACATTCAAAGACTAATTGTAACACAAATGAAGAGACATTCACAGTCTAACATTAACACTAATAACAACACTAATGAAGAGACTATCACAGTCTTATCGTAATGATATGTAAGAGACATTCAGTCTAATAGTAATGATATTTAAGAGACATTCACAGTCTAATAACAACAGTAAAGAAGAGACATTCACAGTCTAATAACACTAATGAAGGACATTTTCATAGTCAAATAACTTTAATGAAGAAGACTTTCACAGTCTAGTAACGTAACTAATGAAGAGACATTCACAGTCTAGTAACGTAACTAATGAAGAGACATTTACAGTCTAATAGTAACACCAATGAAGAGACATTCACAGACTAATTGTAACACTAATGAAGAGACATTCACAGTCTGTTAAGTTCACTAATGTATGAACATTCACAGTCTAATAAAAACACTATTGAATAGACAATCACAGTCGAATAGTAACACTAATGAAGAGACATTCACAGTCTAATAACGACACTAATGAAGAGTCATTCACAGTCTAATAACGACACTAATGAAGGAGACATTCACATTCTAATAACAACACTAATAAAGGAGACATTCACATTCTAATAACGACACTAATGAAGAGACATTCACATTCTAATAACGAAACTAATGAAGAGACATTCACATTCTAATAACAACACTAATGAAGGAGACATTCACGTTCCAATAACGACACTAATGAAGAGACATTCACTTCTAATAACGACACTAATGAAGGAGACATTCACATTGTAATAACGACACTAATGAAGAGACATTCACATTCTAATAACAGCACTAATCAAGAGATATTCACAGTCAAAAAGTAGCAATAATGATGTAGACATTCACAGACTAATCGTAACACTAAAGAAGGAGACATTCACAGTCCAATAACAACACTAATTAAGAGACATTCCCAGTCTAATAATAACAATAACGAAGGAGACATTCTCAGAGTAATAACAACAATAATGAAGAGACATTCACTGACTAATTGTAACACAAATGAAGAGACATTCACAGTCTAAAATTAACAATAATGAAGAGACATTCACAGTCAAATAGTAATTATAATGAAGAGACATTCACAGTCTAATAGTAACAGTATTGAAGGAGACATTCACAGACCAATAACAACACTAATGAAGAGACATTCACAGTCTAATAACGACACGAATGGAGAGACATTCACAGTCAAATAGTAATTATAATGAAGAGACATTCACAGTCTAATAGTAACAATATTGAAGGAGACATTCACAGACTAATAACAACACTAATGAAGAGACATTCATCAGCTAATTTTAACACTAATGAAGAGACATTCACAGTCTGATAGAACAGTAATGCAGAAACATTCACAGTCTAATAGCAACACCAGTGAAGAGACATTCACAGTCTAAAAGTAATTATAATAATAGACATTCACAGTCCAATAACAACACTAATGAAGAGACATTCACAGTCTAATAACAAAAACAATGAATGAGACATTCACAGTCTAATAACACTAATGAAGATACATTCACAGTCTAATAGTAAAACTAACGAAGAGACATTCGCAGTCTAATAGTAAAACTAACGAATAGACATTCACAGTCTAATAGTAAAACTAACGAGAAGACATTCACAGTCTAATAGAAACACAGATGAAGGAGATATGTACAGTTTATAACGACACTAAGGAAGAGACATTCACAGTCTTATAGTTACGCTAGTGAAGAGACATTCACAGTCTTATAGTTACGCTAGTGAAGAGACATTCACAGTCTTATAGTTACGCTAGTGAAGTGACATTCACATTCAAATAACGACACTAATGAAGAGACATTCATATTCTAATAACGACACTAATGAAGAGACATTCACATTCTAATAACGACACTAATGAAGAGACATTCACATTGTAATAATGACACTAATGAAGAGACATTCACATTCTAATAACGACACTAATGAAGAGACATTCACATTCTAATAACGACACTATTGAAGAGACATTCTCAGATTAATAACAACACTAATGAAGAGACATTCACAGACTAATTGTAACAAAAATGAAGAGACATTCACAGACTAATTGTAACACAAATGAAGAGACATTCACAGTCAAATAGTAATTATAATGAAGAGACCTTCACAGTCTAATAGAAACACAGATGAAAGAGATATGTACAGTTTATATTCACAGTCTTATAGTTACGCTAGTGAAGAGACATTCACAGTCTTATAGTTACGCTAGTGAAGTGACATTCACATTCAAATAACGACACTAATGAAGAGACATTCACATTCTAATAACGACACTAATGAAGAGACATTCACATTCTGATAACGACACTAATGAAGAGACATTCACATTCTAATAACGACACTAATGAAGAGACATTCACATTCTAATAACGACACTAATGAAGAGACATTCACATTGTAATAACGACACTAATGAAGAGACATTCACATTCTAATAATGACACTAATGAAGAGACATTCACATTCTAATAACGACACTAATGAAGAGACATTCTCAGATTAATAACAACACTAATGAAGAGACATTCACAGACTAATTGTAACACAAATGAAGAGACATTCACAGACTAATTGTAACACAAATGAAGAGACATTCACAGTCAAATAGTAATTATAATGAAGAGACATTCACAGTCTAATAGAAACACAGATGAAAGAGATATGTACAGTTTATATTCACAGTCTTATAGTTACGCTAGTGAAGAGACATTCACAGTCTTATAGTTACGCTAGTGAAGTGACATTCACATTCAAATAACGACACTAATGAAGAGACATTCACATTCTAATAACGACACTAATGAAGAGACATTCACATTCTAATAACGACACTAATGAAGAGACATTCTCAGATTAATAACAACACTAATGAAGAGACATTCACAGACTAATTGTAACACAAATGAAGAGACATTCACAGACTAATTGTAACACAAATGAAGAGGCATTCACAGTCAAATAGTAATTATAATTAAGAGACATTCACAGTCTAATAGAAACATAGATGAAAGAGATATGTACAGTTTATAACGACACTAAGGACGAGACATTCACAGTCTTATAGTTACGCTAGTGAAGAGACATTCACAGTCTTATAGTTACGCTAGTGAAGCGACATTCACAGTCTTATAGTTACGCTGGTGAAGAGACATTCACAGTCTTATAGTTACGCTAGTGAAGAGACATTCACACTCTTATAGTTACGCTAGTGAAGAGACATTCACACTCTTATAGTTACGCTAGTGAAGAGACATTCACAGTCTTATAGTTACGCTAGTGAAGAGACATCCACAGTCTTATAGTTACACTAATGAAGAGACATTCACATTCTAATAACGATACTAATAAAGAGACATTCACATTCTAATAACGACACTAATGAAGAGACATTCACATTCTAATAACGACACCAATGAAGAGACATTCACATTCTAATAACGACACTAATGAAGAGACATTCACATTCTAATAACGACACCAATGAAGAGACATTCTCAGATTAATAACAACACTAATGAAGAGACATTCACAGATTAATTGTAACATAAATGAAGAGACATTCACATACTAATTGTAACACAAATGTAGAGACATTCACAGTCAAATAGTAATTATAATGAAGAGACATTCACAGTCTAATAGAAACACAGATGAAGGAGATATGTACAGTTTATAACGACACTAAGGAAGAGACATTCACAGTCTTATATTTACACTAGTGAAGAGACATTCACAGTCTTATAGTTACGCTAGTGAAGCGACATTCACAGTCTTATAGTTACGCTGGTGAAGAGACATTCACAGTCTTATAGTTACGCTAGTGAAGAGACATTCACAGTCTTATAGTTACGCTAGTGAAGAGACATTCACAGTCTTATAGTTAAGCTAGTGAAGAGACATTCACAGTCTTATAGTTACGCTAGTGAAGAGACATTCACAGTCTTATAGTTACGCTAGTGAAGAGACATTCACACTCTTATAGTTACGCTAGTGAAGAGACATTCACAGTCTTATAGTTACGCTAGTGAAGAGACATCCACAGTCTTATAGTTACACTAATGAAGAGACATTCACATTCTAATAACGATACTAATAAAGAGACATTCACATTCTAATAACGACACTAATGAAGAGACATTCACATTCTAATAACGACACCAATGAAGAGACATTCACATTCTAATAACGACACTAATGAAGAGACATTCACATTCTAATAACGACACCAATGAAGAGACATTCTCAGATTAATAACAACACTAATGAAGAGACATTCACAGATTAATTGTAACATAAATGAAGAGACATTCACAGACTAATTGTAACACAAATGTAGAGACATTCACAGTCAAATAGTAATTATAATGAAGAGACATTCACAGTCTAATAGAAACACAGATGAAGGAGATATGTACAGTTTATAACGACACTAAGGAAGAGACATTCACAGTCTTATAGTTACGCTAGTGAAGAGACATTCACAGTCTTATAGTTACGCTAGTGAAGAGACATTCACAGTCTTATAGTTACGCTAGTGAAGAGACATTCACACTCTTATAGTTACGCTAGTGAAGAGACATTCACAGTCTTATAGTTACGCTAGTGAAGAGACATCCACAGTCTTATAGTTACACTAATGAAGAGACATTCACATTCTAATAACGATACTAATAAAGAGACATTCACATTCTAATAACGACACTAATGAAGAGACATTCACATTCTGATAACGACACCAATGAAGAGACATTCACATTCTAATAACGACACTAATGAAGAGACATTCACATTCTAATAACGACACTAATGAAGAGACATTCTCAGATTAATAACAACACTAATGAAGAGACATTCACAGACTAATTGTAACACAAATGTAGAGACATTCATAGTCAAATAGTAATTATAATGAAGAGACATTCACAGTCTAATAGAAACACAGATGAAGGAGATATGTACAGTTTATAACGACACTAAGGAAGAGACATTCACAGTCTTATATTTACGCTAGTGAAGAGACATTCACAGTCTTATAGTTACGCTAGTGAATAGACATTCACAGTCTTATAGTTACGCTAGTGAAGAGACATTCACAGTCTTATAGTTACGCTAGTGAAGAGACATTCACAGTCTTATAGTTACGCTAGTGAAGAGACATTCACAGTCTTATAGTTACGCTAGTGAAGAGACATTCACACTCTTATAGTTACGCTAGTGAAGAGACATTCACAGTCTTATAGTTACACTAGTGAAGAGACATTCACAGTCTTATAGTTACGCTAGTGAAGAGACATCCACAGTCTTATAGTTACACTAATGAAGAGACATTCACATTCTAATAACGATACTAATAAAGAGACATTCACATTCTAATAACGACACTAATGAAGAGACATTCACATTCTGATAACGACACCAATGAAGAGACATTCACATTCTAATAACGACACTAATGAAGAGACATTCACATTCTAATAACGACACTAATGAAGAGACATTCTCAGATTAATAACAACACTAATGAAGAGACATTCACAGATTAATTGTAACATAAATTAAGAGACATTCACAGACTAATTGTAACACAAATGTAGAGACATTCATAGTCAAATAGTAATTATAATGAAGAGACATTCACAGTCTAATAGAAACACAGATGAAGGAGATATGTACAGTTTATAACGACACTAAGGAAGAGACATTCACAGTCTTATATTTACGCTAGTGAAGAGACATTCACAGTCTTATAGTTACGCTAGTGAATAGACATTCACAGTCTTATAGTTACGCTAGTGAAGAGACATTCACAGTCTTATAGTTACGCTAGTGAAGAGACATTCACAGTCTTATAGTTACGCTAGTGAAGAGACATTCACAGTCTTATAGTTACGCTAGTGAAGAGACATTCACATTCTAATAACGACACTAATGAAGGAGACATTCACATTCTAATAACGACACTAATGAAGAGACATTCACATTCTAATAACGACACTAATGAAGAGACATTCACATTCTAATAACGACACTAATGAAGAGACATTCACATTCTAATAACGACACTAATGAGTGAGTCTAATAGTAATGATATGTAAGAGACATTCACAGTCTAATAATGACAATAATGAAGAGACATTCACAGTCTAATAACAACACTAATGAAGAGACATTCACAGACTAATTGTAACACAAATGAAGAGACATTCAAAGACTAATTGTAACACAAATGAAGAGACATTCACAGTCTAACATTAACACTAATAACAACACTAATGAAGAGACTATCACAGTCTTATCGTAATGATATGTAAGAGACATTCAGTCTAATAGTAATGATATTTAAGAGACATTCACAGTCTAATAACAACAGTAAAGAAGAGACATTCACAGTCTAATAACACTAATGAAGGACATTTTCATAGTCAAATAACTTTAATGAAGAAGACTTTCACAGTCTAGTAACGTAACTAATGAAGAGACATTCACAGTCTAGTAACGTAACTAATGAAGAGACATTTACAGTCTAATAGTAACACCAATGAAGAGACATTCACAGACTAATTGTAACACTAATGAAGAGACATTCACAGTCTGTTAAGTTCACTAATGTATGAACATTCACAGTCTAATAAAAACACTATTGAATAGACAATCACAGTCGAATAGTAACACTAATGAAAGATACATTCACAGTCTAATAACTATCTTCAATTAGCACTCTCCATTCAAAAAATTTAGAACCAGGAATAGATGTAGCCCTTTGTTCACTCCAGACCTGTCTGCCCTTGTCCAGCAGATAAACATCCTCTGGCGTTCTGCATTAGCATCGAATAGCATCGAATAGCCCCTGTGAAATGCAACTTTTCAGGGAAGTTAGGAACCAATATACACAGGCATTTAGGAAATCTAAGGCTAGCTTTTTCAAACTGAAATTTGCATCCTGTAGTAAAAACTCAAAAAAGTTCTGGGACACTGTAAAGTCCATGGAGAATAAGAGCACCTCCTCTCAGCTGCACACTGCACTGAGGCTAGGAAACACTGTCACTACCGATTTATCCACAACCCATTCGCTGCCCGCACCTGCCCGCCGGTCCAGCATCACTACTCTGGAAGGCTTTGACTTAGAATATTTGGACAACTACAAATACCTAGGTGTCTGGTTAGACTGTAAACTCTCCTTCCGGACTCACATTAAACATCTCCAATCCAAAATTAAATCTAGAATCGGCTTCCTATTTCACAACAAAGCATCCTTCACTCATGCTGCCAAACACCCTCGTAAAACTGACTATCCTACCAATCCTCGACTTCGGCGATGTAATTTACAAAATAGCCTCCAACACCCTACTCAGCAAATTGGATGCAGTCTATCACAGTGCCATCTGTTTTGTCACCAAAGCCCCATGTACTACCCACCACTGCGACCTGTATGCTCTCGTTGGATGGCCCTCGCTTCATATTCGTCGCCAAACCCATTGGCTGCAGGTCATCTACAAGTCTCTGCTAGGTAAAGCCCTGCCTTATCTCAGCTCACTGGTCACCATAGCAGCACCCACCCATCGCACGCGCTCCGGCAGGTATATCTCACTCGTCACCCCCAAAGCCAATTCCTCCTTTGGCCGCCTCTCCTTCCAGTTCTCTGCTGCCAATGACTGTAACGAACTGCAAAAATCTCTGAAGCTGGAGACTCTTACCTCCCTCACTAGCTTTAAGCACCAGCTGTTAGAGCAGCTCACAGATTACTGCACCTGTACATAACTAATCTGTAAATAACCCATCCAATCTATCTCATCCCCATACTGTATTTATTTATTTATCTTGCTCCTTTGCACCCCAGTATCTCTATTTGCACATTCATCTTCTGCACATCCTATCATTCCAGTGTTTAATTGCTATATTGTACTTCTCCACCATGGCCTATTTATTGCCTTACATCTCTTATCCTACTTCATTTGCTCACATCGTATATAGACTTGTTTCTACTGTATTATTGACTGTATGTTTGTTTTACTCCATATGTAACTTTGTGTTGTTTTATGTGTCTAACTGCTTAGCTTTATCTTGGCCAGGTCGCAGTTGCAAATGAGAACTTTTTAACTACCATATATTGTGAATGAGAACTTGTTCTCAACTTGCCTACCTGGTTAACTAAAGGTGAAATAAAAATAAAAAATCAAGGTGATTTAGATGCATGCTTCATCATAAAGATGATTTACTTGAAAGAAACCCTCCGCTCATGTCTACAGTGTTGTTAACAGTGTTGTTCTGGACATACAAGATTAGGCCAAAAGGAGAGTTGTTCCACTCCATTGATTCTTCAAGTCTGTGAAAGCCAGCTGGTAGTCTAGTCTACACCAGCATCCTGTGTAGCATTATTCAACACTATCTCTGATATCTAGATGTTCAAACCTCTATCTCTCTCTGTGTTCTCAGACTTATAAAAGCAGAGACCATGGACTGCCTGTTTATGCAACCAAAGAAAACTCCAAAACAGCTGGTACGCAGTGTTACCTAGGTGTTACCGAGGTGTTTAAAGACATTGGTTCCTTTCTACATTGGTTCCTTTCATTTTCTGTGTGCATGGGACCAAATCAACTGAGGTTCCAGATGAACTGATGAATTATTGTCCTTCTGTTCTCTCCTTCTCCTCTAGATGAAAACAAAGAACCTAGCAACTTCTTTGTATCAGAGACTAATTCATCTGACCCCGAGTACTGGAGAGAGATGGCAGGTAAAACTTCACCTATTACACTATTACAGCATTAAAGCTATCATACCATTACAGCTATTATACCATACCATTACAGCATTACAGCTATTATACCATACCATAACAGCTATTATACCATACCATACCATTACAGCTATCATATCAAACCATTACAGCTATTATATCATACCATACCATTACAGCTATTATACCATAGCATTACAGCTATCATATCAAACCATTACAGCTATCATACCATTACAGCTATTATACCATCGCATTACAGCTATCATATCAAACCATTACAGCTATTATATCATACCATACCATTACAGCTATCATATCAAACCATTACAGCTATTATATCATACCATTACAGCTATTATACCATACCATTACAGCTATCATATCAAACCATTACAGCTATTATATCATACCATACCATTACAGCTATCATACCATTACAGAATCAAATCAAATCAAATGTATTTATATAGCCCTTCGTACATCAGCTGATATCTCAAAGTGCCGTACAGAAACCCAGCCTAAAACCCCAAACAGCAAGCAATGCAGGTGTAGAAGCACGGTGGCTAGGAAAAACTCCCTAGAAAGGCCAAAACCTAGGAAGAAACCTAGAGAGGAACCAGGCTATGTGGGGTGGCCAGTCCTCTTCTGGCTGTGCCGGGTGGAGATTATAACAGAACATGGCCAAGATGTTCAAATGTTCATAAATGACCAGCATGGTCCAATAATAATAAGGCAGAACAGTTGAAACTGGAGCAGCAGCATGGCCAGTTAGGCTGGGGACAGCAAGGAGTCATCATGTCAGGTAGTCCTGAGGCATGGTCCTAGGGCTCAGGTCCTCCGAGAGAGAGAAAGAAAGAGAGAAAGAGAGAATTAGAGAGAGCACACTTAAATTCACACAGGACACCGAATAGGACAGGAGAAGTACTCCAGATATAACAAACTGACCCTAGCCCCCCGACACATAAACTACTGCAGCATAAATACTGGAGGCTGAGACAGGAGGGGTCAGGAGACACGGTGGCCCCATCCGAGGACACCCCCGGACAGGGCCAAACAGGAAGGATATAACCCCACCCACTTTGCCAAAGCACAGACCCCACACCACTAGAGGGATATCTTCAACCACCAACTTAACATCCTGAGACAAGGCTGAGTATAGCCCACAAAGATCTCCGCCACGGCACAACCCAAGGAGGGGGGGGCGCCAACAAAGACAGGGTTACAGCTATTTTACCATAGCATTACAGCTATCATATCAAACCATTACAGCTATTATATCATACCATACCATTACAGCTATCATATCAAACCATTACAATTATTATATCATACCATACCATTACAGCTATCATATCAAACCATTACAGCTATTATATCATACCATTACAGCTATTATATCACACCATACCATTACAGCTATCATATCAAACCATTACAGCTATTATATCATACCATACCATTACAGCTATTATATCATAACATTACAACTATTATATCATACCATACCATTACAGCTATCATATCAAACCATTACAGCTATTATAGCATACCATTACAGCTATTATACCATACCATTACAGCTATCATATCAAACCATTACAGCTATTATATCATACCATAACATTACAGCTATCATATCAAACCATTACAGCTATTATATCACACCATACCATTACAGCTATCATATCAAACCATGACAGCAATTACACCATACCAATGCAGCTATCATACCATTACAGCTATTATACAATACCATTACAGCTATCATACCATTACAGCTATCATATCATACAATTACAGCTATTATACCATTACAGCTATTATGTCAAACTATCACAACTGGTTTATCAAGACAAGGAGAACAACAGCCTCGTTCTCCTCTCACAGACCATAGGTTTAGGGATTATTAGAGACTCATTCTCATCTCACAGACCAGAGGTTTAGGGAATTTTAGAGACTCATTCTCCTCTCACAGACCATAGGTTAAGGGATTATTAGAGACTCATTCTCCTCTCACAGACCAGAGGTATAGGGATTATTAGAGAGTGATTCTCCCCCACAGACCATAGGTTTAGGGATTATTAGAGACTCATTCTCCTCTCACAGACCATACACCTGTAGGTTTAGGGATTCATTCTCCTCTCACAGACCATAGGTGGAGGGATTATTAGACTCATTCTCCTCTCACAGACCATAGGATTAGGGATTATTAGAGACTAATTCTCCTCTAACAGACCATAGGTATAGGGATTATTAGAGACTCATTCTCCTCTCACAGACCATAGGTTTAGGGATTATTAGAGACTCATTCTCCTCTCACAGACCATAGCTTTAGGGATTATTAGAGACTCATTTTCCTCTCACAGACCATAGGTTTAGGGATTATTAGAGACTCATTCTCCTCTCACAGACCGTAGGTTTAGGGAATTTTAGAGACTAATTCTCCTCTCACAGACCATAGGTTTAGGGATTATTAGAGACTCATTCTCCTCTCACAGACCATAGGTATAGGGATTATTAGAGACTCACTCTCATTTCACAGACCATAGGTTTAGGGATTATTAGAGACTCATTCTCCTCTCACAGACCATAGGTTTAGGGATTCATTCTCCTCACACAGACCATAGGTTTAGGGATTATTAGAGACTCCTTCTCCTTTCACAGACCATAGGTTTGGGGATTATTAGAGAGCCATTCTCCTCTCACAGACCATAGGTTTAGGGATTATTAGAGACTTATTCTCCTCTCACAGACCATAGGTTTAGGGATTCATTCTCCTCTCACAGACCGTAGGTTTAGGGATTATTAGAGACTCCTTCTCCTCTCACAGACCTAAGGTTTAGGGATTATTAGAGACTCATTCTCCTCTCACAGACCGCAGGTTTAGGGATTCATTCTCCTCTCACAGACCATAGGATTAGGAATTTTTAAAGACTCATTCTCCTCTAACAGACCATAGGTTTAGGGATTATTAGAGACTCCTTCTCCTTTCACAGACCATAGGTTTAGGGATTATTAGAGACTCATTCTACTCTGAAAAACTATAGGTTTAGGGATTATTAAAGACAAATTTTCCTCTCACAGACCATAGGTTTAGGGATTGTTAGGGACTCATTCTCCTCTCACAGACCATAGGTTTAGGGATTATTAGAGTCTCATTTTCCTCTCACAGACCATAGGTTTAGGGATTATTAGAGACTCATTCTCCTCTCACAGACCATATCTTTAGGGATTATTAGAGACTCACTCTCCTCTCATAGGCCATGGGTTTAGGGATTATTAGAGAGTCATTCTCCTCTCACAGACCATAGGTTTAGGGATTATTAGAGACTCATTCTCATTTCACAGACCATGGGTTTAGGGATTATTAGAGACTCATTCTCCTCTCACAGACCGTAGGTTTAGGGATTATTAGAGACTCATTCTCATTTCACAGACCATGGGTTTAGGGAGTTTTAGAGACTCATTCTCCTCTCACAGACCATAGGTTTAGGGATTATTAGAGACTCACTCTCCTCTCACAGGCCATGGGTTTAGGGATTATTAGAGACTCATTCTCCTCTCAGAGACCATAGGATTAGGAATTTTTTGAGACTCATTCTCCTCTAACAGACCATATGTTTAGTGATTATTAAATACTAATTTCCTCTCACAGACCATAGGTTTAGGGATTATTAGAGACTAATTCTCCTCTCACAGACCATAGGATTAGGGACTATTAGAGACTCATTCTCCTCTAACAGACCATAGGTTTAGGGATTGTTAGAGACTCATTCTCCTCTCACAGACCATAGGTTTAGGGATTATTAGAGACTCACTCTCCTTTCACAGAACATAGGTTTAGGGATTATTAGAGAGTCATTCTCTTCTCACAGACCATAGGTTTAGGGATTATTAGAGACTCATTCTCCTCTCACAGACCATAGTTTTAGGGATTCATTCTCCTCTCATAATTTTCCTCTCACAGACCATAGGTTTAGGGATTATTAAAGACTAATTTTCCTCTCACAGACCATAGGTTTAGGGATTATTAGAGACTCATCCTCCTCTCACAGAGCATAGGTTTAGGGATTATTAGAGACTCACTCTCCTTTCACAGAACATAGGTTTAGGGATTATTAGAGAGTCATTCTCCTCTCACAGACCATAGGTTTAGGGATTATTAGAGACTCATTCTCCTCTCACAGACAATAGGATTAGGAATTTTTTGAGACTCATTCTCCTCTAACAGACCATAGGTTTAGGGATTATTAGAGACTCATTCTCCTCTCACAGACCATAGCTTTAGGGATTATTAGAGACTCACTCTCCTCTCACAGGCCATAGGTTTAGGGATTATTAAAGACTCATTCTCATTTCACAGACCATGGGTTTAGGGAGTTTTAGAGACTCATTCTCCTCTCACAGACCATAGGTTTAGGGATTATTAGAGACTCATTCTCCTCTCACAGACCATAGGTTTAGGGATTATTAGAGACTCATTCTCCTCTCACAGACCATAGGTTTAGGGATTATTAGAGACTCATTCTCCCCTCACAGACCATAGGTTTAGGGATTATTAGAGACTCATTCTCCTCTCACAGACCATATGTATAGGGATTGTTAGAGACTCATTCTCCTCTCACAGACCATAGGTTTAGGGATTATTAGAGACTCATTCTCATTTCACAGACCATAGGTTTAGGGATTATTAGAGACTAATGCTCCTATCACAGACCATAGGTTTAGGGATTATTAAATACCAATTCTCCTCTCACAGACCATAGGTTTAGGGATTATTAGAGACTCATTCTCATTTCACAGACCATGGGTTTAGGGATTAGTAGAGACTCATTCTCCTCTCACAGACCATAGGTTTAGGGATTATTAGAGACTCACTCTCCTTTCACAGAACATAAGTTTTTGGATTATTAGAGAGTCATTCTCCTCTCACAGACCATAGGTTTAGGGATTATTAGAGACTCATTCTCCTCTCACAGACCATAGTTTTAGGGATTCATTCTCCTCTCACAGACCATAGGTTTAGGGATTATTATAGACTCATTCTCCTCGCACAGACCATAGGTTTAGGGATTATTAGAGACTCACTCTCCTTTCACAGAACATAGGTTTAGGGATTATTAGAGAGTCATTCTCTTCTCACAGACCATAGGTTTAGGGATTATTAGAGACTCATTCTCCTCTCACAGACCATAGTTTTAGGGATTCATTCTCCTCTCATAATTTTCCTCTCACAGACCTTAGGTTTAGGGATTATTAAAGACTAATTTTCCTCTCACAGACCATAGGTTTAGGGATTATTAGAGACTCATCCTCCTCTCACAGAGCATAGGTTTAGGGATTATTAGAGACTCACTCTCCTTTCACAGAACATAGGTTTAGGGATTATTAGAGAGTCATTCTCCTCTCACAGACCATAGGTTTAGGGATTATTAGAGACTCATTCTCCTCTCACAGACAATAGGATTAGGAATTTTTTGAGACTCATTCTCCTCTAACAGACCATAGGTTTAGGGATTATTAGAGACTCATTCTCCTCTCACAGACCATAGCTTTAGGGATTATTAGAGACTCACTCTCCTTTCACAGAACATAGGTTTAGGGATTATTAGAGAGTCATTCTCTTCTCACAGACCATAGGTTTAGGGATTATTAGAGACTCATTCTCCTCTCACAGACCATAGTTTTAGGGATTCATTCTCCTCTCATAATTTTCCTCTCACAGACCATAGGTTTAGGGATTATTAAAGACTAATTTTCCTCTCACAGACCATAGGTTTAGGGATTATTAGAGACTCATCCTCCTCTCACAGAGCATAGGTTTAGGGATTATTAGAGACTCACTCTCCTTTCACAGAACATAGGTTTAGGGATTATTAGAGAGTCATTCTCCTCTCACAGACCATAGGTTTAGGGATTATTAGAGACTCATTCTCCTCTCACAGACAATAGGATTAGGAATTTTTTGAGACTCATTCTCCTCTAACAGACCATAGGTTTAGGGATTATTAGAGACTCATTCTCCTCTCACAGACCATAGCTTTAGGGATTATTAGAGACTCACTCTCCTCTCACAGGCCATAGGTTTAGGGATTATTAAAGACTCATTCTCCTCTCACAGACCATAGGTTTAGGGATTATTAGAGACTCATTCTCCCCTCACAGACCATAGGTTTAGGGATTATTAGAGACTCATTCTCCTCTCACAGACCATATGTATAGGGATTGTTAGAGACTCATTCTCCTCTCACAGACCATAGGTTTAGGGATTATTAGAGACTCATTCTCATTTCACAGACCATAGGTTTAGGGATTATTAGAGACTAATGCTCCTATCACAGACCATAGGTTTAGGGATTATTAAATACCAATTCTCCTCTCACAGACCATAGGTTTAGGGATTATTAGAGACTCATTCTCATTTCACAGACCATGGGTTTAGGGATTAGTAGAGACTCATTCTCCTCTCACAGACCATAGGTTTAGGGATTATTAGAGACTCACTCTCCTTTCACAGAACATAAGTTTTTGGATTATTAGAGAGTCATTCTCCTCTCACAGACCATAGGTTTAGGGATTATTAGAGACTCATTCTCCTCTCACAGACCATAGTTTTAGGGATTCATTCTCCTCTCACAGACCATAGGTTTAGGGATTATTATAGACTCATTCTCCTCGCACAGACCATAGGTTTAGGGATTATTAGAGACTCACTCTCCTTTCACAGAACATAGGTTTAGGGATTATTAGAGAGTCATTCTCTTCTCACAGACCATAGGTTTAGGGATTATTAGAGACTCATTCTCCTCTCACAGACCATAGTTTTAGGGATTCATTCTCCTCTCATAATTTTCCTCTCACAGACCATAGGTTTAGGGATTATTAAAGACTAATTTTCCTCTCACAGACCATAGGTTTAGGGATTATTAGAGACTCATCCTCCTCTCACAGAGCATAGGTTTAGGGATTATTAGAGACTCACTCTCCTTTCACAGAACATAGGTTTAGGGATTATTAGAGAGTCATTCTCCTCTCACAGACCATAGGTTTAGGGATTATTAGAGACTCATTCTCCTCTCACAGACAATAGGATTAGGAATTTTTTGAGACTCATTCTCCTCTAACAGACCATAGGTTTAGGGATTATTAGAGACTCATTCTCCTCTCACAGACCATAGCTTTAGGGATTATTAGAGACTCACTCTCCTTTCACAGAACATAGGTTTAGGGATTATTAGAGAGTCATTCTCTTCTCACAGACCATAGGTTTAGGGATTATTAGAGACTCATTCTCCTCTCACAGACCATAGTTTTAGGGATTCATTCTCCTCTCATAATTTTCCTCTCACAGACCATAGGTTTAGGGATTATTAAAGACTAATTTTCCTCTCACAGACCATAGGTTTAGGGATTATTAGAGACTCATCCTCCTCTCACAGAGCATAGGTTTAGGGATTATTAGAGACTCACTCTCCTTTCACAGAACATAGGTTTAGGGATTATTAGAGAGTCATTCTCCTCTCACAGACCATAGGTTTAGGGATTATTAGAGACTCATTCTCCTCTCACAGACAATAGGATTAGGAATTTTTTGAGACTCATTCTCCTCTAACAGACCATAGGTTTAGGGATTATTAGAGACTCATTCTCCTCTCACAGACCATAGCTTTAGGGATTATTAGAGACTCACTCTCCTCTCACAGGCCATAGGTTTAGGGATTATTAAAGACTCATTCTCATTTCACAGACCATGGGTTTAGGGAGTTTTAGAGACTCATTCTCCTCTCACAGACCATAGGTTTAGGGATTATTAGAGACTCATTCTCCTCTCACAGACCATAGGTTTAGGGATTATTAGAGACTCATTCTCCTCTCACAGACCATAGGTTTAGGGATTATTAGAGACTCATTCTCCTCTCACAGACCATAGGTTTAGGGATTATTAGAGACTCATTCTCCTCTCACAGACCATATGTATAGGGATTGTTAGAGACTCATTCTCCTCTCACAGACCATAGGTTTAGGGATTATTAGAGACTCATTCTCATTTCACAGACCATGGGTTTAGGGAGTTTTAGAGACTCATTCTCCTCTCACAGACCATAGGTTTAGGGATTATTAGAGACTCATTCTCATCTCACAGACCATAGGTTTAGGGATTATTAGAGACTCATTCTCATCTCACAGACCATAGGTTTAGGGATTATTAAAGACTCATTCTCCTCTCACAGACCATAGGTTTAGGGATTATTAGAGAATCATTCTCCTCTCACAGACCATAGGTTTAGGGATTATTAAAGACTAATTTTCCTCTCACAGACCATAGGTTTAGGGATTATTAGAGACTAATGCTCCTATCACAGACCATAGGTTTAGGGATTATTAAATACCAATTCTCCTCTCACAGACCATAGGTTTAGGGATTATTAGAGACTCATTCTCATTTCACAGACCATGGGTTTAGGGATTAGTAGAGACTCATTCTCCTCTCACAGACCATAGGTTTAGGGATTATTAGAGACTCATTCTCCTCTCACAGACAATAGGATTAGGAATTTTTTGAGACTCATTCTCCTCTAACAGACCATAGGTTTAGGGATTATTAGAGACTCATTCTCCTCTCACAGACCATAGCTTTAGGGATTATTAGAGACTCACTCTCCTCTCACAGGCCATAGGTTTAGGGATTATTAAAGACTCATTCTCCTCTCACAGACCATAGGTTTAGGGATTATTAGAGACTCATTCTCCCCTCACAGACCATAGGTTTAGGGATTATTAGAGACTCATTCTCCTCTCACAGACCATATGTATAGGGATTGTTAGAGACTCATTCTCCTCTCACAGACCATAGGTTTAGGGATTATTAGAGACTCATTCTCATTTCACAGACCATAGGTTTAGGGATTATTAGAGACTAATGCTCCTATCACAGACCATAGGTTTAGGGATTATTAAATACCAATTCTCCTCTCACAGACCATAGGTTTAGGGATTATTAGAGACTCATTCTCATTTCACAGACCATGGGTTTAGGGATTAGTAGAGACTCATTCTCCTCTCACAGACCATAGGTTTAGGGATTATTAGAGACTCACTCTCCTTTCACAGAACATAAGTTTTTGGATTATTAGAGAGTCATTCTCCTCTCACAGACCATAGGTTTAGGGATTATTAGAGACTCATTCTCCTCTCACAGACCATAGTTTTAGGGATTCATTCTCCTCTCACAGACCATAGGTTTAGGGATTATTATAGACTCATTCTCCTCGCACAGACCATAGGTTTAGGGATTATTAGAGACTCACTCTCCTTTCACAGAACATAGGTTTAGGGATTATTAGAGAGTCATTCTCTTCTCACAGACCATAGGTTTAGGGATTATTAGAGACTCATTCTCCTCTCACAGACCATAGTTTTAGGGATTCATTCTCCTCTCATAATTTTCCTCTCACAGACCATAGGTTTAGGGATTATTAAAGACTAATTTTCCTCTCACAGACCATAGGTTTAGGGATTATTAGAGACTCATCCTCCTCTCACAGAGCATAGGTTTAGGGATTATTAGAGACTCACTCTCCTTTCACAGAACATAGGTTTAGGGATTATTAGAGAGTCATTCTCCTCTCACAGACCATAGGTTTAGGGATTATTAGAGACTCATTCTCCTCTCACAGACAATAGGATTAGGAATTTTTTGAGACTCATTCTCCTCTAACAGACCATAGGTTTAGGGATTATTAGAGACTCATTCTCCTCTCACAGACCATAGCTTTAGGGATTATTAGAGACTCACTCTCCTTTCACAGAACATAGGTTTAGGGATTATTAGAGAGTCATTCTCTTCTCACAGACCATAGGTTTAGGGATTATTAGAGACTCATTCTCCTCTCACAGACCATAGTTTTAGGGATTCATTCTCCTCTCATAATTTTCCTCTCACAGACCATAGGTTTAGGGATTATTAAAGACTAATTTTCCTCTCACAGACCATAGGTTTAGGGATTATTAGAGACTCATCCTCCTCTCACAGAGCATAGGTTTAGGGATTATTAGAGACTCACTCTCCTTTCACAGAACATAGGTTTAGGGATTATTAGAGAGTCATTCTCCTCTCACAGACCATAGGTTTAGGGATTATTAGAGACTCATTCTCCTCTCACAGACAATAGGATTAGGAATTTTTTGAGACTCATTCTCCTCTAACAGACCATAGGTTTAGGGATTATTAGAGACTCATTCTCCTCTCACAGACCATAGCTTTAGGGATTATTAGAGACTCACTCTCCTCTCACAGGCCATAGGTTTAGGGATTATTAAAGACTCATTCTCATTTCACAGACCATGGGTTTAGGGAGTTTTAGAGACTCATTCTCCTCTCACAGACCATAGGTTTAGGGATTATTAGAGACTCATTCTCCTCTCACAGACCATAGGTTTAGGGATTATTAGAGACTCATTCTCCTCTCACAGACCATAGGTTTAGGGATTATTAGAGACTCATTCTCCTCTCACAGACCATAGGTTTAGGGATTATTAGAGACTCATTCTCCTCTCACAGACCATATGTATAGGGATTGTTAGAGACTCATTCTCCTCTCACAGACCATAGGTTTAGGGATTATTAGAGACTCATTCTCATTTCACAGACCATGGGTTTAGGGAGTTTTAGAGACTCATTCTCCTCTCACAGACCATAGGTTTAGGGATTATTAGAGACTCATTCTCATCTCACAGACCATAGGTTTAGGGATTATTAGAGACTCATTCTCATCTCACAGACCATAGGTTTAGGGATTATTAAAGACTCATTCTCCTCTCACAGACCATAGGTTTAGGGATTATTAGAGAATCATTCTCCTCTCACAGACCATAGGTTTAGGGATTATTAAAGACTAATTTTCCTCTCACAGACCATAGGTTTAGGGATTATTAGAGACTAATGCTCCTATCACAGACCATAGGTTTAGGGATTATTAAATACCAATTCTCCTCTCACAGACCATAGGTTTAGGGATTATTAGAGACTCATTCTCATTTCACAGACCATGGGTTTAGGGATTAGTAGAGACTCATTCTCCTCTCACAGACCATAGGTTTAGGGATTATTAGAGACTCACTCTCCTTTCACAGAACATAAGTTTTTGGATTATTAGAGAGTCATTCTCCTCTCACAGACCATAGGTTTAGGGATTATTAGAGACTCATTCTCCTCTCACAGACCATAGTTTTAGGGATTCATTCTCCTCTCACAGACCATAGGTTTAGGGATTATTATAGACTCATTCTCCTCGCACAGACCATAGCTTTAGGGATTATTAGAGACTCACTCTACTCTCACATGCCATGGGTTTAGGGATTATTAGAGATTAATTCTCCTCTCACAGACCATAGGTTTAGGGATTATTAGAGACTCATTCTCCTCTCACAGACCATAGCTTTAGGGATTATTAGAGACTCACTCTCCTCTCACAGGCCATGGGTTTAGGGATTATTAGAGAGTCATTCTCCTCTAACAGACCATAGGTTTAGGGATTATTAGAGACTCATTCTCATTTCACAGACCATGGGTTTAGGGATTATTAAAGACTCATTCTCCTCTCACAGACCATAGGTTTAGGGATTATTAGAGACTCATTCTCCTCTCACAGACCATATCTTTAGGGATTATTAGAGACTCACTCTCCTCTCACAGGCCATGGGTTTAGGGATTATTAGAGAGTCATTCTCCTCTCACAGACCATAGGTTTAGGGATTATTAGAGACTCATTCTCATTTCACAGACCATGGGTTTAGGGATTATTAGAGACTCATTCTCCTCTCACAGACCGTAGGTTTAGGGATTATTAGAGACTCATTCTCATTTCACAGACCATGGGTTTAGGGAGTTTTAGAGACTCATTCCTCTCTCACAGACCATAGGTTTAGGGATTATTAGAGACTCACTCTCCTCTCACAGGCCATGGGTTTAGGGATTATTAGAGACTCATTCTCCTCTCAGAGACCATAGGATTAGGAATTTTTTGAGACTCATTCTCCTCTAACAGACCATAGGTTTAGGGATTATTAAAGACTAATATTCCTCTCACAGACCATAGGTTTAGGGATTATTAGAGACTCATTTTCCTCTCACAGACCATAGGTTTAGTGATTATTAAATACTAATTTCCTCTCACAGACCATAGGTTTAGGGATTATTAGAGACTAATGCTCCTCTCACAGACCATAGGATTAGGGACTATTAGAGACTCACTCTCCTTTCACAGAACATAGGTTTAGGTATTATTAGAGAGTCATTCTCTTCTCACAGACCATAGGTTTAGGGATTATTAGAGACTCATTCTCCTCTCACAGACGATAGTTTTAGGGATTCATTCTCCTCTCATAATTTTACTCTCACAGACCATAGGTTTAGGGATTATTAAAGACTAATTTTCCTCTCACAGACCATAGGTTTAGGGATTATTAGAGACTCATCCTCCTCTCACAGACCATAGGTTTAGGGATTATTAGAGACTCACTCTCCTTTCACAGAACATAGGTTTAGGGATTATTAGAGAGTCATTCTCTTCTCACAGACCATAGGTTTAGGGATTATTAAAGACTCATTCTCCTCTCACAGACCATAGGTTTAGGGATTATTAGAGACTCACTCTCCTTTCACGGAACATAGGTTTAGGGATTATTAGAGAGTCATTCTCTTCTCACGGACCATAGGTTTAGGGATTATTAGAGACTCATTCTCCTCTCACAGACCATAGTTTTAGGGATTCATTCTCCTCTCATAATTTTCCTCTCACAGACCATAGGTTTAGGGATTATTAAAGACTAATTTTCCTCTCACAGACCATAGGTTTAGGGATTATTAGAGACTCATCCTCCTCTCACAGACCATAGGTTTAGGGATTATTAGAGACTCACTCGCCTTTCACAGAACATAGGTTTAGGGATTATTAAAGAGTCATTCTCCTCTCACAGACCATAGGTTTAGGGATTATTAGAGACTCATTCTCCTCTCACAGACAATAGGATTAGGAATTTTTTGAGACTCATTCTCCTCTAACAGACCATAGGTTTAGGGATTATTAGAGACTCATTCTCCTCTCACAGACCATAGCTTTAGGGATTATTAGAGACTCACTCTCCTCTCACAGGCCATAGGTTAATGGATTATTAGAGACTCATTCTCCTCTTACAGACTGTGAGATGAGAATGAGTCTCTAATAATCCCTAAACCTATGGTCTGTGAGAGGAGAATGAGTCTCTAAAACTCCCTAAACCCATGGTCTGTGAAATGAAAATGAGTCTCTAATAATCCCTAAACCTATGGTCTGTGAGAGGAGAATGAGTCTCTAAAATTCCCTAAACCTACGGTCTGTAAAAGGAGAATGAGTCTGTAATAATCCCTAAACCTATGTTCTGTGAGAGGAGAATGAGTCTCTAATAATCCCTAAACCTATTTTCCTCTCACAGACCATAGGTTTAGGGATTATTAAAGACTCATTCTCCTCTCACAGACCATAGGTTTAGGGATTATTAGAGACTCATTCTCCTCTCAAAGACCATAGGTTTAGGGATTATTAAAGACTCATTCTCCTCTCACAGACCATAGGTTTAGGGATTATTAGAGACTCATTCTCCTCTCACAGACCATAGGTTTAGGGATTATTAGAGACTCATTCTCATCTCACAGACCATAGGTTTAGGGATTATTAGAGAATCATTCTCATCTCACAGACCATAGGTTTAGGGATTATTAAAGACTCATTCTCCTCTCACAGACCATAGGTTTAGGAATTATTAGAGACTCATACTCCTCTCACAGACCATAGGTTTAGTGATTATTAAAGACTAATTTTCCTCTCACAGACCATAGGTTTAGGGATTGTTAGAGACTTGTTCTCCTCTCACAGACCATAGGATTAGGGATTATTAGAGACTCATTCTCCTCTAACAGACCAAAGATTTAGGGATTATTAGAGACTAATTTTCATCTCACAGACCATAGGTTTAGGGATTATTACAGACTAATTTTCCTCTCACAGACCATATCTTTAGATATTATTAGAGACTCACTGTCCTCTCACAGGCCATGGGTTTAGGGATTATTAGAGAGTCATTCTCCTCTCACAGACCATAGGTTTAGGGATTATTAGAGACTCATTCTCATTTCACAGACCATGGGTTTAGGTATTATTAGAGACTCATTCTCCTCTCACAGACCATAGGTTCAGGGATTATTAGAGACTCATTCTCATTTCACAGACCATGGGTTTAGGGAGTTTTAGAGACTCATTCTCCTCTCACAGACCATAGGTTTAGGGATTATTAGAGACTCATTCTCATTTCACAGACCATGGGTTTAGGTATTATTAGAGACTCATTCTCCTCTCACAGACCATAGGTTTAGGGATTATTAGAGACTCATTCTCATTTCACAGACCATGGGTTTAGGGAGTTTTAGAGACTCATTCTCCTCTCACAGACCATAGGTTTAGGGATTATTAGAGACTCATTCTCATTTCACAGACCATGGGTTTAGGGAGTTTTAGAGACTCATTCTCCTCTCACAGACCATAGGTTTAGGGATTATTAGAGACTCATTCTCATTTCACAGACAATGGGTTTAGGGAGTTTTAGAGACTCATTCTCCTCTCACAGACCATAGGTTTAGGGATTATTAGAGACTCATTCTCATTTCACAGACCATGGTTTTAGGGATTATTAGAGACTCACTCTCCTCTCACAGGCCATGGGTTTAGGGATTATTAGAGACTAATTCTCCTCTCACAGACCATAGGTTTAGGGATTATTAGAGACTCATTCTCATTTCACAGACCATGGGTTTAGGTATTATTAGAGACTAATTCTCCTCTCACAGACCATAGCTTTAGGGATTATTAGAGACTCATTCTCATTTCACAGACCATGGGTTTAGGGATTATTAGAGACTCATTCTCATTTCACAGACCATGGGTTTAGGGATTATTAGAGACTCATTCTCCTCTCACAGACCATAGGTTTAGGGATTATTAAAGACTCATTCTCCTCTCACAGACCATAGGTTTAGGGATTATTAGAGACTCATCCTCCTCTCACAGACCATAGGTTTAGGGATTATTAGAGACTCATTCTCCTCGCACAGACCATAGGTTTAGGGATTATTAGAGACTCATTCTCATTTCACAGACCATAGGTTTAGGGATTGTTAGAGACTTATTCTCCTCTCACAGACCATAGGTTTAGGGATTGTTAGAGACTTATTCTCCTCTCACAGACCATAGGATTAGGGATTATTAGAGACTCATTCTCCTCTAACAGACCAAAGATTTAGGGATTATTAGAGACTAATTTTCATCTCACAGACCATAGGTTTAGGGATTATTAAAGACTAATTTTCCTCTCACAGACCATAGGTTTAGGGATTATTAGAGACTAATGCTCCTCTCACAGACCATAGGATTAGGGATTATTAAAGACTCATTCTCCTCTCATAGACCATAGGTTTAGGGATTATTAGAGACTCTTTCTCCTCTCACAGACCATATCTTTAGGGATTATTAGAGACTCACTCTCCTCTCACAGGCCATGGGTTTAGGGATTATTAGAGACTCATTCTCCTCTCATAGACCATAGTTTTAGGGATTATTAGAGACTCTTTCTCCTCTCACAGACCATATCTTTAGGGATTATTAGAGACTCACTCCCCTCTCACAGGCCATGGGTTTAGGGATTATTGGAGAGTCATTCTCCTCAAACAGACCATAGGTTTAGGGATTATTAGAGACTCATTCTCATTTCACAGACCATGGGTTTAGGTATTATTAGAGACTCATTCTCCTCTCACAGACCATAGGTTTATGGATTATTAGAGACTCATTCTCATTTCACAGACCATGGGTTTAGGGAGTTTTAGAGACTCATTCTCTTCTCACAGACCATAGGTTTAGGGATTATTAGAGACTCATTCTCATTTCACAGACCATGGGTTTAGGGATTATTAGAGACTCATTCTCCTCTCACAGACCATAGGTTTGGGGATTATTAAAGACTCATTCTCCTCTCACAGACCATAGGTTTAGGGATTATTAGAGACTCATCCTCCTCTCACAGACCATAGGTTTAGGGATTATTAGAGACTCATTCTCCTCTCACAGACCATAGGTTTAGGGATTATTAGAGACTCATTCTCATTTCACAGACCATAGGTTTAGGGAGTTTTAGAGACTCATTCTCCTCTCACAGACCATAGGTTTAGGGATTATTAGAGACTCATTATCATCTCACAGACCATAGGTTTAGGGATTATTAGAAACTCATTCTCATCTCACAGATCATAGGTTTAGGGATTATTAAAGACTCATTCTCCTCTCACAGACCATAGGTTTAGGGATTATTAGAGAATCATTCTCCTCTCACAGACCATAGGTTTAGGGATTATTAGAGACTCATTCTCCTCTCACAGACCATAGGTTTAGGGATTATTAAATACTAATTTCCTCTCACAGACCATAGGTTTAGGGATTATTAGAGACTAATGCTCCTCTCACAGACCATAGGAGTAGGGATTATTAGAGACTCATTCTCCTCTAACAGACCATAGGTTTAGGGATTGTTAGAGACTCATTCTCCTCTCACAGACCATAGGTTTAGGGATTATTAGAGACTCATCCTCCTCTCACAGACCATAGCTTTAGGGATTATTAGAGACTCATTCTCCTCTCACAGACCATAGGTTTAAGGATTATTAGAGACTCATTCTCCTCTCAAAGAACATAGGTTTAGGGATTATTAGAGACTCATTCTCCTCTCACAGAACATACGTTTAGGGATTATTAGAGAGTCATTCTCCTCTCACAGACCATAGGTTTAGGGATTAGTAGAGACTCACTCTCCTCTCACAGGCCATGGGTTTAGGGATTATTAGAGACTCATTCTCATCTCACAGACCATAGGTTTAGGGATTATTAAAGACTCATTCTCCTCTCACAGACCATAGGTTTAGGGATTATTAGAGACTCATTCTCCTCTCACAGACCATAGGTTTAGGGATTATTAGAGACTCACTCTCCTTTCACAGAACATAGGTTTAGGGATTATTAGAGAGTCATTCTCTTCTCACAGACCATAGGTTTAGGGATAATTAGAGACTCATTCTCCTCTCACAGACCATAGTTTTAGGGATTCATTCTCCTCTCATAATTTTCCTCTCACAGACCATAGGTTTAGGGATTATTAAAGACTAATTTTCCTCTCACAGACCATAGGTTTAGGGATTGTTAGAGACTCATTCTCCTCTCACAGACCATAGGATTAGGGATTATTAGAGACTCATTCTCCTCTAACAGACCAAAGGTTTAGGGATTATTAGAGACTAATTTTCCTCTCACAGACCATAGGTTTAGGGATTATTAAAGACTAATTTTCCTCTCACAGACCATAGGTTTAGGGATTATTAGAGACTAATGCCCATCTCACAGACCATAGGATTAGGGATTATTAAAGACTCATTCTCCTCTCACAGACCATATCTTTAGGGATTATTAGAGACTCACTCTCCTCTCACAGGCCATGGGTTTATGGATTATTAGAGAGTCATTCTCCTCTCACAGACCATAGGTTTAGGGATTATTAGAGACTCATTCTCATTTCACAGACCATGGGTTTAGGGATTATTAGAGACTCATTCTCCTCTCACAGACCATAGGTTTAGGGATTATTAGAGACTCATTCTCATTTCACAGACCATAGGTTTAGGGAGTTTTAGAGACTCATTCTCCTCTCACAGAACATAGGTTTAGGGATTATTAGAGACTCATTCTCATTTCACAGACCATGGGTTTAGGGATTATTAGAGACTCATTCTCCTCTCACAGACCATAGGTTTAGGGATTATTAAAGACTCATTCTCCTCTCACAGACCATAGGTTTAGGGATTGTTAGAGACTCATTCTCCTCTAACAGACCAAAGGTTTAGGGATTATTAGAGACTAATTTTCCTCTCACAGACCATAGGTTTGGGATTATTAAAGACTCATTCTCCTCTCACAGACCATAGGTTTAGGGATTATTAAAGACTCATTCTCCTCTCACAGACCATAGGTTTTAGAGACTCACTCTCCTCTCACAGGCAATGGGTTTAGGGATTATTAGAGAGTCATTCTCCTCTCACAGACCATAGGTTTAGGGATTATTAGAGACTCATTCTCATTTCACAGACCATGGGTTTAGGGATTATTAGAGACTCATTCTCCTCTCACAGACCATAGGTTTAGGGATTATTAGAGACTCATTCTCATTTCACAGACCATAGGTTTAGGGATTATTAGAAACTCATTCTCATTTCACAGACCATGGGTTTAGGGATTATTAGAGACTCATTCTCCTCTCACAGACCATAGGTTTGGGGATTATTAAAGACTCATTCTCCTCTCACAGACCATAGGTTTAGGGATTATTAGAGACTCATCCTCCTCTCACAGACCATAGGTTTAGGGATTATTAGAGACTCATTCTCCTCTCACAGACCATAGGTTTAGGGATTATTAGAGACTCATTCTCATTTCACAGACCATGGGTTTAGGGAGTTTTAGAGACTCATTCTCCTCTCACAGACCATAGGTTTAGGGATTATTAGAGACTCATTCTCCTCTCACAGACCATAGGTTTAGGGATTATTAGAGACTCATTCTCCTCTCACAGACCATAGGTTTAGGGATTATTTAATACTAATTTCCTCTCACAGACCATAGGTTTAGGGATTATTAGAGACTAATGCTCCTCTCACAGACCATAGGAGTAGGGATTATTAGAGACTCATTCTCCTCTAACAGACCATAGCTTTAGGGATTATTAGAGACTCATTCTCCTCTCACAGACCATAGGTTTAAGGATTATTAGAGACTCATTCTCCTCTCAAAGAACATAGGTTTAGGGATTATTAGAGACTCATTCTCCTCTCACAGAACATACGTTTAGGGATTATTAGAGAGTCATTCTCCTCTCACAGACCATAGGTTTAGGGATTAGTAGAGACTCACTCTCCTCTCACAGGCCATGGGTTTAGGGATTATTAGAGACTCATTCTCATCTCACAGACCATAGGTTTAGGGATTATTAAAGACTCATTCTCCTCTCACAGACCATAGGTTTAGGGATGATTAGAGACTCATTCTCCTCTCACAGACCATAGGTTTAGGGATTATTAGAGACTCACTCTCCTTTCACAGAACATAGGTTTAGGGATTATTAGAGAGTCATTCTCTTCTCACAGACCATAGGTTTAGGGATAATTAGAGACTCATTCTCCTCTCACAGACCATAGTTTTAGGGATTCATTCTCCTCTCATAATTTTCCTCTCACAGACCATAGGTTTAGGGATTATTAAAGACTAATTTTCCTCTCACCGACCATAGGTTTAGGGATTGTTAGAGACTCATTCTCCTCTCACAGACCATAGGATTAGGGATTATTAGAGACTCATTCTCCTCTAACAGACCAAAGGTTTAGGGATTATTAGAGACTAATTTTCCTCTCACAGACCATAGGTTTAGGGATTATTAAAGACTAATTTTCCTCTCACAGACCATAGGTTTAGGGATTATTAGAGACTAATGCCCATCTCACAGACCATAGGATTAGGGATTATTAAAGACTCATTCTCCTCTCACAGACCATAGGTTTAGGGATTATTAGAGACTCTTTCTCCTCTCACAGACCATATCTTTAGGGATTATTAGAGACTCACTCTCCTCTCACAGGCCATGGGTTTATGGATTATTAGAGAGTCATTCTCCTCTCACAGACCATAGGTTTAGGGATTATTAGAGACTCATTCTCATTTCACAGACCATGGGTTTAGGGAATATTGGAGACTCATTCTCCTCTCACAGACCATAGGTTTAGGGATTATCAGAGACTCATTCTCATTTCACAGACCATAGGTTTAGGGAGTTTTAGAGACTCATTCTCCTCTCACAGAACATAGGTTTAGGGATTATTAGAGACTCATTCTCATTTCACAGACCATGGGTTTAGGGATTATTAGAGACTCATTCTCCTCTCACAGACCATAGGTTTAGGGATTATTAAAGACTCATTCTCCTCTCACAGACCATAGGTATAGGGATTATTAGAGACTCATCCTCCTCTCACAGACCATAGGTTTAGGGATTATTAGAGACTCATTCTCCTCTCACAGACCATAGGTTTAGGGATTATTAAAGACTAATTTTCCTCTCACAGACCATAGGTTTAGGGATTGTTAGAGACTCATTCTCCTCTAACAGACCAAAGGTTTAGGGATTATTAGAGACTAATTTTCCTCTCACAGACTATAGGTTTGGGATTATTAAAGACTCATTTTCCTCTCACAGACCATAGGTTTAGGGATTATTAAAGACTCATTCTCCTCTCACAGACCATAGGTTTTAGAGACTCACTCTCCTCTCACAGGCAATGGGTTTAGGGATTATTAGAGAGTCATTCTCCTCTCAAAGACCATAGGTTTAGGGATTATTAGAGACTCATTCTCATTTCACAGACCATGGGTTTAGGGATTATTAGAGACTCATTCTCCTCTCACAGACCATAGGTTTAGGGATTATTAGAGACTCATTCTCATTTCACAGACCATAGGTTTAGGGATTATTAGAGACTCATTCTCCTCTCACAGACCATAGTTTTAGGGATTATTAGAGACTCATTCTCCTCTCACAGACCATAGGTTTAGGGATTATTAAAGACTAATTTTCCTCTCACAGACCATAGGTATAGGGATTGTTAGAGACTCATTCTCCTCTCACAGACCATAGGATTAGGGATTATTAGAGACTCATTCTCCTCTAACAGACCATAGGTTTAGGGATTATTAGAGACTCATTCTCCTCTCACAGACCACATCTTTGGGGATTATTAGAGACTCACTCTCCTCTCACAGGCCATGGGTTTCGGGATTATTAGAGACTCATTCTCATCTCACAGACCATAGGTTTAGGGATTATTAGAGACTCATTCTCCTCTTACAGACCATAGTTTTAGGGATTCATTCTCCTCTCACAGACCATAGGTTTAGGGAGTTTTAGAGACTCATTCTCCTCTCACAGACCATATCTTTAGGGATTATTAGAGACTCACTCTCCTCTCACAGGCCATGGGTTTAGGGATTATTAGAGACTCATTCTCCTCTCACAGACCGTAGGTTTAGGGATTATTAGAGACTCATTCTCCTCTCACAGACCATAGTTTTAGGGATTCATTCTCCTCTCACAGACCATAGGTTTAGGGAGTTTTAGAGATTCATTCTCCTCTCACAGACCATAGGTTTAGGGATTATTATAGACTCATTCTCATTTCACAGACCATGGGTTTAGGGATTATTAGAGACTCATTCTCCTCTCACAGACCGTAGGTTTAGGGATTATTAGAGACTCATTCTCATTTCACAGACCATGGGCTTAGGGAGTTTTAGAGACTCATTCTCCTCTCACAGACCATAGGTTTAGCGATTATTAGAGACTCATTCTCCTCTCACAGACCATAGGTTTAGGGATTATTAGAGACTCATTCTCACCTCACAGACCATAGGTTTAGGGATTATTAGAGACTCATTCTCATCTCACAGACCATAGGTTTAGGGATTATTAAAGACTCATTCTCCTCTCACAGATCATAGGTTTAGGGATTATTAAAGACTAATCTTCCTCTCACAGACCATAGGTTTAGGGATTATTAGAGACTCATTCTCATTTCACAGACCATGGGTTTAGGGATTATTAGAGACTCATTCTCCTCTCACAGACCATAGGTTTAGGGATTATTAGAGACTCATTCTCATTTCACAGACCATGGGTTTAGGGAGTTTTAGATACTCATTCTCCTCTCACAGACCATAGGTTTAGGGATTATTAGAGACTCATTCTCATCTCACAGACCATAGGTTTAGGGATTATTAGAGACTAATTCTCATCTCACAGACCCTAGGTTTAGGGATTATTAAAGACTCATTCTCCTCTCACAGACCATAGGTTTAGGGATTATTAGAGACTCATTCTCATTTCACAGACCATAGGTTTAGGGATTATTAGAGACCCATTATCCTCTCACAGACCATAGTTTTAGGGATTATTAGAGACTCATTCTCCTCTCACAGACCATAGGTTTAGGGATTATTAAAGACTAATTTTCCTCTCACAGACCATAGGTATAGGGATTGTTAGAGACTCATTCTCCTCTCACAGACCATAGGATTAGGGATTATTAGAGACTCATTCTCCTCTAACAGACCATAGGTTTAGGGATTATTATAGACTAATTTTCCTCTCACAGAACATAGGTTTAGGGATTATTAAAGACTAATTTTCCTCTCAAAGACCATATGTTTCGGGTTTATTAGAGACTAATGCTCCTCTCACAGACCATAGGATTAGGGATTATTAAAGACTCATTCTCCTCTCACAGACCATAGGTTTAGGGATTATTAGAGACTCATTCTCCTCTCACAGACCACATCTTTGGGGATTATTAGAGACTCACTCTCCTCTCACAGGCCATGGGTTTCGGGATTATTAGAGACTCATTCTCATCTCACAGACCATAGGTTTAGGGATTATTAGAGACTCATTCTCCTCTCACAGACCATAGTGTTAGGGATTCATTCTCCTCTCACAGACCATAGGTTTAGGGAGTTTTAGAGACTCATTCTCCTCTCACAGACCATATCTTTAGGGATTATTAGAGACTCACTCTCCTCTCACAGGCCATGGGTTTAGGGATTATTAGAGACTCATTCTCCTCTCACAGACCGTAGGTTTAGGGATTATTAGAGACTCATTCTCCTCTCACAGACCATAGTTTTTAGGGATTCATTCTCCTCTCACAGACCATAGATTTAGGGAGTTTTAGAGAGTCATTCTCCTCTCACAGACCATAGGTTTAGGGATTATTATAGACTCATTCTCATTTCACAGACCATGGGTTTAGGGATTATTAGAGACTCATTCTCCTCTCACAGACCGTAGGTTTAGGGATTATTAGAGACTCATTCTCATTTCACAGACCATGGGCTTAGGGAGTTTTAGAGACTCATTCTCCTCTCACAGACCATAGGTTTAGCGATTATTAGAGACTCATTCTCCTCTCACAGACCATAGGTTTAGGGATTATTAGAGACTCATTCTCACCTCACAGACCATAGGTTTAGGGATTATTAGAGACTCATTCTCATCTCACAGACCATAGGTTTAGGGATTATTAAAGACTCATTCTCCTCTCACAGACCATAGGTTTAGGGATTATTAAAGACTAATCTTCCTCTCACAGACCATAGGTTTAGGGATTATTAGAGACTCATTCTCATTTCACAGACCATGGGTTTAGGGATTATTAGAGACTCATTCTCCTCTCACAGACCATAGGTTTAGGGATTATTAGAGACTCATTCTCATTTCACAGACCATGGGTTTAGGGAGTTTTAGATACTCATTCTCCTCTCACAGACCATAGGTTTAGGGATTATTAGAGACTCATTCTCATCTCACAGACCATAGGTTTAGGGATTATTAGAGACTAATTCTCATCTCACAGACCCTAGGTTTAGGGATTATTAAAGACTCATTCTCCTCTCACAGACCATAGGTTTAGGGATTATTAGAGACTCATTCTCATTTCACAGACCATAGGTTTAGGGATTATTAGAGACCCATTATCCTCTCACAGACCATAGTTTTAGGGATTATTAGAGACTCATTCTCCTCTCACAGACCATAGGTTTAGGGATTATTAAAGACTAATTTTCCTCTCACAGACCATAGGTATAGGGATTGTTAGAGACTCATTCTCCTCTCACAGACCATAGGATTAGGGATTATTAGAGACTCATTCTCCTCTAACAGACCATAGGTTTAGGGATTATTAGAGACTAATTTTCCTCTCACAGAACATAGGTTTAGGGATTATTAAAGACTAATTTTCCTCTCAAAGACCATATGTTTCGGGTTTATTAGAGACTAATGCTCCTCTCACAGACCATAGGATTAGGGATTATTAAAGACTCATTCTCCTCTCACAGACCATAGGTTTAGGGATTATTAGAGACTCATTCTCCTCTCACAGACCACATCTTTGGGGATTATTAGAGACTCACTCTCCTCTCACAGGCCATGGGTTTCGGGATTATTAGAGACTCATTCTCATCTCACAGACCATAGGTTTAGGGATTATTAGAGACTCATTCTCCTCTCACAGACCATAGTGTTAGGGATTCATTCTCCTCTCACAGACCATAGGTTTAGGGAGTTTTAGAGACTCATTCTCCTCTCACAGACCATATCTTTAGGGATTATTAGAGACTCACTCTCCTCTCACAGGCCATGGGTTTAGGGATTATTAGAGACTCATTCTCCTCTCACAGACCGTAGGTTTAGGGATTATTAGAGACTCATTCTCCTCTCACAGACCATAGTTTTTAGGGATTCATTCTCCTCTCACAGACCATAGGTTTAGGGAGTTTTATAGACTCATTCTCATTTCACAGACCATGGGTTTAGGGATTATTAGAGACTCATTCTCCTCTCACAGACCGTAGGTTTAGGGATTATTAGAGACTAATTCTCATTTCACAGACCATGGGCTTAGGGAGTTTTAGAGACTCATTCTCCTCTCACAGACCATAGGTTTAGGGATTATTAGAGACTCATTCTCCTCTCACAGACCATAGGTTTAGGGATTATTAGAGACTCATTCTCACCTCACAGACCATAGGTTTAGGGATTATTAGAGACTCATTCTCATCTCACAGACCATAGGTTTAGGGATTATTAAAGACTCATTCTCCTCTCACAGACCATAGGTTTAGGGATTATTAAAGACTAATCTTCCTCTCACAGACCATAGGTTTAGGGATTATTAGAGACTCATTCTCATTTCACAGACCATGGGTTTAGGGATTATTAGAGACTCATTCTCCTCTCACAGACCATAGGTTTAGGGATTATTAGAGACTCATTCTCATTTCACAGACCATGGGTTTAGGGAGTTTTAGATACTCATTCTCCTCTCACAGACCATAGGTTTAGGGATTATTAGAGACTCATTCTCATCTCACAGACCATAGGTTTAGGGATTATTAGAGACTAATTCTCATCTCACAGACCATAGGTTTAGGGATTATTAAAGATTCATTCTCCTCTCACAGACCATAGGTTTAGGGATTATTAGAGACTCATTCCCCTCTCACAGACCATAGGTTTAGGGATTATTAGAGACTAATGCTCCTCTCACAGACCATAGGATTAGGGATTATTAAAGACTAATTCTCCTCTCACAGACCATAGGTTTAGGGATTATTAGAGACTCATTCTCCTCTCACAGACCATATCTTTAGGGATTATTAGAGACTCACTCTCCTCTCACAGGCCATGGGTTTAGGGATTATTAGAGAGTCATTCTCCTCTCACAGACCATAGGTTTAGGGGTTATTAGAGACTCATTCTCCTCTCATAGACCATAGTTTTAAGGATTCATTCTCCTCTCACAGACCATAGGTTTAGGGATTATTAGAGACTCATTCTCCTCTCACAGACCATAGGTTTAGGGATTATTAGAGACTCATTCTCCTCTCACAGACCATAGGTTTAGGGATTATTACAGACTCATTCTCCTCTCACAGACAGTAGGTTTAGGGAATTTTAGAGACTCTTTCTCCTCTCACAGACCATACATTTAGGAATAATTAGAGACTCATTCTCCTCTCACAGACCATAGGTATAGGGCTTATTAGAGACTCACTCTCCTTTCACAGACCATAGGTTTAGGGATTATTAGAGACTCATTCTCCTCTCACAGACCATAGGTTTAGGGATTCATTCTCCTCTCACAGACCATATGTTTAGGGATTATTAGAGACTCATTCTCATCTCACAGACCATAGGTTTAGGGATTATTAAAGACTCATTCTCCTCTCACAGACCATATGTTTAGGGATTATTAGAGACTCACTCTCCTCTCACAGGCCATGGGTTTAGGGATTATTAGAGAGTCATTCTCCTCTCACAGACCATAGGTTTAGGGATTATTAGAGACTCATTCTCCTCTCATAGACCATAGTTTTAGGGATTCATTCTCCTCTCACAGACCATAGGTTTAGGGATTATTAGAGACTCATTCTCATTTCACAGACCATGGGTTTAGGGAGTTTTAGATACTCATTCTCCTCTCACAGACCATAGGTTTAGGGATTATTAGAGACTAATTCTCATCTCACAGACCATAGGTTTAGGGATTATTAGAGACTAATTCTCATCTCACAGACCATAGGTTTAGGGATTATTAAAGACTCATTCTCCTCTCACAGACCATAGGTTTAGGGATTATTAGAGACTCATTCCCCTCTCACAGACCATAGGTTTAGGGATTATTAGAGACTAATGCTCCTCTCACAGACCATAGGATTAGGGATTATTAAAGACTAATTCTCCTCTCACAGACCATAGGTTTAGGGATTATTAGAGACTCATTCTCCTCTCACAGACCATATCTTTAGGGATTATTAGAGACTCACTCTCCTCTCACAGGCCATGGGTTTAGGGATTATTAGAGAGTCATTCTCCTCTCACAGACCATAGGTTTAGGGGTTATTAGAGACTCATTCTCCTCTCATAGACCATAGTTTTAGGGATTCATTCTCCTCTCACAGACCATAGGTTTAGGGATTATTAGACACTCATTCTCCTCTCACAGACCATAGGTTTAGGGATTATTAGAGACTCATTCTCCTCTCACAGACCATAGGTTTAGGGATTATTACAGACTCATTCTCCTCTCACAGACAGTAGGTTTAGGGAATTTTAGAGACTCATTCTCCTCTCACAGACCATAAATTTAGGAATAATTAGAGACTCATTCTCCTCTCACAGACCATAGGTATAGGGATTATTAGAGAATCACTCTCCTTTCACAGACCATAGGTTTAGGGATTATTAGAGACTCATTCTCCTCTCACAGACCATAGGTTTAGGGATTCATTCTCCTCTCACAGACCATATGTTTAGGGATTATTAGAGACTCATTCTCATCTCACAGACCATAGGTTTAGGGATTATTAGAGACTCACTCTCCTCTCACAGGCCATGGGTTTAGGGATTATTAGAGAGTCATTCTCCTCTCACAGACCATAGGTTTAGGGATTATTAGAGACTCATTCTCCTCTCATAGACCATAGTTTTAGGGATTCATTCTCCTCTCACAGACCATAGGTTTAGGGATAATTAGAGACTCATTCTCCTCTCACAGACCATAGCTTTAGGGATTATTAGAGACTCACTCTCCTCTCACAGGCCATAGGTTAATGGATTATTAGAGACTCATTCTCCTCTCACAGACCATAGGTTTAGGGATTATTAGAGACTCATCCTCCTCTCACAGACAGTAGGTTTAGGGAATTTTAGAGACTCATTCTCCTCTCACAGACCATAGGTTTAAGGATTATTAGAGACTCATTCTCCTCTCACAGACCATAGGTATAGGGATTATTGGAGACTCACTCTCCTTTCACAGACCATAGGTTTAGGGATTATTAGAGACTCATTCTCCTCTCACAGACCATAGGTTTAGGGATTCATTCTCCTCTCACAGACCATAGGTTTAGGGATTATTAGAGACTCCTTCTCCTTTCACAGACCATAGGTTTAGGGATTATTAGAGAGCCATTCTCCTCTCACAGACCATAGGTTTAGGGATTATTAGAGACTCATTCTCCTCTCACAGACCATAGGTTTAGGGATTCATTCTCCTCTCACAGACCATAGGTTTAGGGATTATTAGAGACTCATTCTCCTCTCACAGACCATAGGTTTAGGGATTATTGGAGACTAATGAGACTCTCACAGACCGTAGGTTTAGGGATTATTAGAGACTCATTCTCCTCTCACAGACCAAAGGTTTAAGGATTATTAGAGACTCATTCTCCTCTCACAGACCATAGGTTTAGGGATTATTAGAGTCTCATTCTCCTCTCACAGACCATAGGTTTAGGGATTATTAGAGACTCATTCTCCTCTCACAGACCATAGCTTTAGGGATTATTAGAGACTCATTCGCCTCTCACAGACCGTAGGTTTAGGGATTATTAGAGACTCATTCTCCTCTCACAGACCAAAGGTTTAAGGATTATTAGAGACTCATTCTCCTCTCACAGACCATAGGTTTAGGGATTATTAGAGTCTCATTCTCCTCTCACAGACCATAGGTTTAGGGATTATTAGAGACTTATTCTCCTCTCACAGACCATAGTTTTAGGTATTATTACAGATTCATTCTCCTCTCACAGACAGTAGGTTTAGGGAATTTTAGAGACTCATTCTCCTCTCACAGACCATAGGTTTAGAGATTATTAGAGACTCATTCTCCTCTCACAGACCATAGGTATAGGGATTATTAGAGACTCACTCTCCTTTCACAGACCATAGGTATAGGGATTATTAGAGACTCATTCTCCTCTCACAGACCATAGGTTTAGGGATTCATTCTCCTCTCACAGACCATAGGTTTAGGGATTATTAGAGAGCCATTCTCCTCTCACAGACCATAGGTTTAGGGATTATTAGAGACTCATTCTCCTCTCACAGACCATAGGTTTAGGGATTATTAGAGACTCATTCTCCTCTAAGAGAACATAGGTTTAGGGATTATTAGAGACTCATTCTCCTCTCACAGACCATAGGTTTAGGGATTATTAGAGACTCATCCTCCTCTCACAGACCATAGCTTTAGGGATTATTAGAGAATCATTCTCCTCTCACAGACCGTAGGTTTAGGGATTATTAGAGACTCATTCTCCTCTCACAGACCATAGGTTTAAGGATTATTAGAGACTCATTCTCCTCTCACAGAACATAGGTTTAGGGATTATTAGAGAGTCATTCTCCTCTCACAGACCATAGGTATAGGGATTATTAGAGACTCATTCTCCTCTCACAGACCATAGGTTTAGGGATTATTAGAGTCTCATTCTCCTCTCACAGACGATAGGTTTAGGGATTATTAGAGACTCATTCTCATCTCACAGACCATAGGTTTAGGGATTATTAGAGACTCATTCTCCTCTCACAGACCATAGCTTTAGGGATTATTAGAGACTCATTCGCCTCTCACAGACCGTAGGTTTAGGGATTATTAGAGACTCATTCTCCTCTCACAGACCAAAAGTTTAAGGATTATTAGAGACTCATTCTCCTCTCACAGACCATAGGTTTAGGGATTATTAAAGACTCATCCTCCTCTCACAGACCATAGGTTTAGGGATTATTAGAGACTCATTCTCCTCTCACAGACCATAGGTTTAGGGATTGTTAGAGAGTCATTCTCCTCTCACAGACCATAGGTTTAGGGATTATTAGAGACTCACTCTCCTCTCACAGACCATAGTTTTAGGGATTCATTCTCCTCTCACAGACCATAGGTTTAGGGATTATTAGAGACTCATTCTCCTCTCACAGACCATAGCTTTAGGGATTATTAGAGAATCATTCTCCTCTCACAGACCATAGGTTTAGGGATTATTAGAGACTCATTCTCCTCTCACAGACCATAGGTTTAGGGATTATTAGAGACTCATTCTCATTTTACAGACCATAGGTTTAGGGATTATTAGAGACTCATTCTCCTCTCACAGACCATAGGTTTACGAATTCATTCTCCTCTCACAGACCATAGGTTTGGGGATTATTAGAGACTCATTCTCCTCTCACAGACCATAGGTTTAGGGATTATTGGAGACTAATGCGACTCTCACAGACCATAGGATTAGGGATTATTAGAGACTCATTCTCCTCTTACAGAACATAGGTTTAGGGATTATTAGAGACTCATTCTCCTCTCACAGACCATAGCTTTAGGGATTATTAGAGACTCATTCTCCTCTCACAGACCATAGGTTTAGGGATTATTACAGACTCATTCTCCTCTCACAGACAGTAGGTTTAGGGAATTTTAGAGACTCATTCTCCTCTCACAGACCAGAAATTTAGGAATAATTAGAGACTCATTCTCCTCTCACAGACCATAGGTATAGGGATTATTAGAGAATCACTCTCCTTTCACAGACCATAGGTTTAGGGATTATTAGAGACTCATTCTCCTCTCACAGACCATAGGTTTAGGGATTCATTCTCCTCTCACAGACCATATGTTTAGGGATTATTAGAGACTCATTCTCATCTCACAGACCATAGGTTTAGGGATTATTAGAGACTCACTCTCCTCTCACAGGCCATGGGTTTAGGGATTATTAGAGAGTCATTCTCCTCTCACAGACCATAGGTTTAGGGATTATTAGAGACTCATTCTCCTCTCATAGACCATAGTTTTAGGGATTCATTCTCCTCTCACAGACCATAGGTTTAGGGATAATTAGAGACTCATTCTCCTCTCACAGACCATAGGTTTAGGGATTATTAGAGACTCATTCTCCTCTCACAGACCATAGCTTTAGGGATTATTAGAGACTCACTCTCCTCTCACAGGCCATAGGTTAATGGATTATTAGAGACTCATTCTCCTCTCACAGACCATAGGTTTAGGGATTATTAGAGACTCATCCTCCTCTCACAGACAGTAGGTTTAGGGAATTTTAGAGACTCATTCTCCTCTCACAGACCATAGGTTTAAGGATTATTAGAGACTCATTCTCCTCTCACAGACCATAGGTATAGGGATTATTGGAGACTCACTCTCCTTTCACAGACCATAGGTTTAGGGATTATTAGAGACTCATTCTCCTCTCACAGACCATAGGTTTAGGGATTCATTCTCCTCTCACAGACCATAGGTTTAGGGATTATTAGAGACTCCTTCTCCTTTCACAGACCATAGGTTTAGGGATTATTAGAGAGCCATTCTCCTCTCACAGACCATAGGTTTAGGGATTATTAGAGACTCATTCTCCTCTCACAGACCATAGGTTTAGGGATTCATTCTCCTCTGACAGACCATAGGTTTAGGGATTATTAGAGACTCATTCTCCTCTCACAGACCATAGGTTTAGGGATTATTGGAGACTAATGAGACTCTCACAGACCGTAGGTTTAGGGATTATTAGAGACTCATTCTCCTCTCACAGACCAAAGGTTTAAGGATTATTAGAGACTCATTCTCCTCTCACAGACCATAGGTTTAGGGATTATTAGAGTCTCATTCTCCTCTCACAGACCATAGGTTTAGGGATTATTAGAGACTCATTCTCCTCTCACAGACCATAGCTTTAGGGATTATTAGAGACTCATTCGCCTCTCACAGACCGTAGGTTTAGGGATTATTAGAGACTCATTCTCCTCTCACAGACCAAAGGTTTAAGGATTATTAGAGACTCATTCTCCTCTCACAGACCATAGGTTTAGGGATTATTAGAGTCTCATTCTCCTCTCACAGACCATAGGTTTAGGGATTATTAGAGACTTATTCTCCTCTCACAGACCATAGTTTTAGGTATTATTACAGATTCATTCTCCTCTCACAGACAGTAGGTTTAGGGAATTTTAGAGACTCATTCTCCTCTCACAGACCATAGGTTTAGAGATTATTAGAGACTCATTCTCCTCTCACAGACCATAGGTATAGGGATTATTAGAGACTCACTCTCCTTTCACAGACCATAGGTATAGGGATTATTAGAGACTCATTCTCCTCTCACAGACCATAGGTTTAGGGATTCATTCTCCTCTCACAGACCATAGGTTTAGGGATTATTAGAGAGCCATTCTCCTCTCACAGACCATAGGTTTAGGGATTATTAGAGACTCATTCTCCTCTCACAGACCATAGGTTTAGGGATTATTAGAGACTCATTCTCCTCTAACAGAACATAGGTTTAGGGATTATTAGAGACTCATTCTCCTCTCACAGACCATAGGTTTAGGGATTATTAGAGACTCATCCTCCTCTCACAGACCATAGCTTTAGGGATTATTAGAGAATCATTCTCCTCTCACAGACCGTAGGTTTAGGGATTATTAGAGACTCATTCTCCTCTCACAGACCATAGGTTTAAGGATTATTAGAGACTCATTCTCCTCTCACAGAACATAGGTTTAGGGATTATTAGAGAGTCATTCTCCTCTCACAGACCATAGGTATAGGGATTATTAGAGACTCATTCTCCTCTCACAGACCATAGGTTTAGGGATTATTAGAGTCTCATTCTCCTCTCACAGACGATAGGTTTAGGGATTATTAGAGACTCATTCTCATCTCACAGACCATAGGTTTAGGGATTATTAGAGACTCATTCTCCTCTCACAGACCATAGCTTTAGGGATTATTAGAGACTCATTCGCCTCTCACAGACCGTAGGTTTAGGGATTATTAGAGACTCATTCTCCTCTCACAGACCAAAAGTTTAAGGATTATTAGAGACTCATTCTCCTCACACAGACCATAGGTTTAGGGATTATTAAAGACTCATCCTCCTCTCACAGACCATAGGTTTAGGGATTATTAGAGACTCATTCTCCTCTCACAGACCATAGGTTTAGGGATTGTTAGAGAGTCATTCTCCTCTCACAGACCATAGGTTTAGGGATTATTAGAGACTCACTCTCCTCTCACAGACCATAGTTTTAGGGATTCATTCTCCTCTCACAGACCATAGGTTTAGGGATTATTAGAGACTCATTCTCCTCTCACAGACCATAGCTTTAGGGATTATTAGAGAATCATTCTCCTCTCACAGACCATAGGTTTAGGGATTATTAGAGACTCATTCTCCTCTCACAGACCATAGGTTTAGGGATTATTAGAGACTCATTCTCATCTTACAGACCATAGGTTTAGGGATTATTAGAGACTCATTCTCCTCTCACAGACCATAGGTTTACGAATTCATTCTCCTCTCACAGACCATAGGTTTGGGGATTATTAGAGACTCATTCTCCTCTCACAGACCATAGGTTTAGGGATTATTGGAGACTAATGCGACTCTCACAGACCATAGGATTAGGGATTATTAGAGACTCATTCTCCTCTTACAGAACATAGGTTTAGGGATTATTAGAGACTCATTCTCCTCTCACAGACCATAGCTTTAGGGATTATTAGAGACTCATTCTCCTCTCACAGACCGTAGGTTTAAGGATTATTAGAGACTCATTCTCCTCTCACAGACCAAAAGTTTAAGGATTATTAGAGACTCATTCTCCTCTCACAGACCATAGGTTTAGGGATTATTAGAGACTAATTTTCCTCTCACAGACCATAGGTTTAGGGATTATTAAAGACTAATTTTCCTCTCACAGACCATAGGTTTAGGGATTGTTAGAGACTCATTCTCCTCTCAAAGACCATAGGATTAGGGATTATTGTAGACTCATTCTCCTCTCACAGACCATAGGTTTAGGGATTATTAGAGACTCATTCTCATTTCACAGACCATGGGTTTAGGGATTATTAGAGACTCATTCTCCTCTCACAGACCATAGGTTTAGGGATTATTAGAGACTCATTCTCCTCTCACAGACCATAGGTTTAGGGATTATTAGAGACTCATTCTCATTTCACAGACCATGGGTTTAGGGAGTTTTAGATACTCATTCTCCTCTCAAAGACCATAGGTTTAGGGATTATTAGAGACTCATTCTCATCTCACAGACCATAGGTTTAGGGATTATTAAAGACTCATTCTCCTCTCACCGACCATAGGTTTGGGGATTATTAGAGAATCATTCTCCTCTAACAGACCATAGGTTTAGGGATTATTAGAGACTAATTTTCCTCTCACAGACCATAGGTTTAGGGATTATTAAAGACTCATTCTCATCTCACAGACTATAGGTTTAGGGATTATTAGAGACTCATTCTCATCTCACAGACCATAGGTTTAGGGATTATTAGAGACTCATTCTCATCTCACAGACCATAGGTTTAGGGATTATTAAAGACTCATTCTCCTCTCACAGACCATAGGTTTAGGGATTATTAGAGACTCAATCTCCTCTCACAGACCATAGGTTTAGGGATTATTAAAGACTAATTTTCCTCTCACAGACCATCGGTTTAGGGATTGTTAGAGACTCATTCTCCTCTCACAGACCATAGGATTAGGGATTATTAGAGACTCATTCTCCTCTAACAGACCATAGGTTTAGGGATTATTAGAGACTCACTCTCCTCTCACAGGCCATAGGTTAATGGATTATTAGAGACTCATTCTCCTCTCACAGACCATAGGTTTAGGGATTATTAGAGACTCATCCTCCTCTCACAGACAGTAGGTTTAGGGAATTTTAGAGACTTATTCTCCTCTCACAGACCATAGGTTTAAGGATTATTAGAGACTCATTCTCCTCTCACAGACCATAGGTATAGGGATTATTGGAGACTCACTCTCCTTTCACAGACCATAGGTTTAGGGATTATTAGAGACTCATTCTCCTCTCACAGACCATAGGTTTAGGGATTCATTCTCCTCTCACAGACCATAGGTTTAGGGATTATTAGAGACTCCTTCTCCTTTCACAGACCATAGGTTTAGGGATTATTAGAGAGCCATTCTCCTCTCACAGACCATAGGTTTAGGGATTATTAGAGACTCATTCTCCTCTCACAGACCATAGGTTTAGGGATTCATTCTCCTCTCACAGACCATAGGTTTAGGGATTATTAGAGACTCATTCTCCTCTCACAGACCATAGGTTTAGGGATTATTGGAGACTAATGAGACTCTCACAGACCGTAGGTTTAGGGATTATTAGAGACTCATTCTCCTCTCACAGACCAAAGGTTTAAGGATTATTAGAGACTCATTCTCCTCTCACAGACCATAGGTTTAGGGATTATTAGAGTCTCATTCTCCTCTCACAGACCATAGGTTTAGGGATTATTAGAGACTCATTCTCCTCTCACAGACCGTAGCTTTAGGGATTATTAGAGACTCATTCGCCTCTCACAGACCGTAGGTTTAGGGATTATTAGAGACTCATTCTCCTCTCACAGACCAAAGGTTTAAGGATTATTAGAGACTCATTCTCCTCTCACAGACCATAGGTTTAGGGATTATTAGAGTCTCATTCTCCTCTCACAGACCATAGGTTTAGGGATTATTAGAGACTCATTCTCCTCTCACAGACCATAGTTTTAGGTATTATTACAGATTCATTCTCCTCTCACAGACAGTAGGTTTAGGGAATTTTAGAGACTCATTCTCCTCTCACAGACCATAGGTTTAGAGATTATTAGAGACTCATTCTCCTCTCACAGACCATAGGTATAGGGATTATTAGAGACTCACTCTCCTTTCACAGACCATAGGTATAGGGATTATTAGAGACTCATTCTCCTCTCACAGACCATAGGTTTAGGGATTCATTCTCCTCTCACAGACCATAGGTTTAGGGATTATTAGAGAGCCATTCTCCTCTCACAGACCATAGGTTTAGGGATTATTAGAGACTCATTCTCCTCTCACAGACCATAGGTTTAGGGATTATTAGAGACTCATTCTCCTCTAACAGAACATAGGTTTAGGGATTATTAGAGACTCATTCTCCTCTCACAGACCATAGGTTTAGGGATTATTAGAGTCTCATCCTCCTCTCACAGACCATAGCTTTAGGGATTATTAGAGAATCATTCTCCTCTCACAGACCGTAGGTTTAGGGATTATTAGAGACTCATTCTCCTCTCACAGACCATAGGTTTAAGGATTATTAGAGACTCATTCTCCTCTCACAGAACATAGGTTTAGGGATTATTAGAGAGTCAGTCTCCTCTCACAGACCATAGGTATAGGGATTATTAGAGACTCATTCTCCTCTCACAGACCATAGGTTTAGGGATTATTAGAGTCTCATTCTCCTCTCACAGACGATAGGTTTAGGGATTATTAGAGACTCATTCTCATCTCACAGACCATAGGTTTAGGGATTATTAGAGACTCATTCTCCTCTCATAGACCATAGCTTTAGGGATTATTAGAGACTCATTCGCCTCTCACAGACCGTAGGTTTAGGGATTATTAGAGACTCATTCTCCTCTCACAGACCAAAAGTTTAAGGATTATTAGAGACTCATTCTCCTCTCACAGACCATAGGTTTAGGGATTATTAAAGACTCATCCTCCTCTCACAGACCATAGGTTTAGGGATTATTAGAGACTCATTCTCCTCTCACAGACCATAGGTTTAGGGATTGTTAGAGAGTCATTCTCCTCTCACAGACCATAGGTTTAGGGATTATTAGAGACTCACTCTCCTCTCACAGACCATAGTTTTAGGGATTCATTCTCCTCTCACAGACCATAGGTTTAGGGATTATTAGAGACTCATTCTCCTCTCACAGACCATAGCTTTAGGGATTATTAGAGACTCATTCTCCTCTCACAGACCATAGGTTTAGGGATTATTAGAGACTCATTCTCCTCTCACAGACCATAGGTTTAGGGATTATTAGAGACTCATTCTCATCTTACAGACCATAGGTTTAGGGATTATTAGAGACTCATTCTCCTCTCACAGACCATAGGTTTACGAATTCATTCTCCTCTCACAGACCATAGGTTTGGGGATTATTAGAGACTCATTCTCCTCTCACAGACCATAGGTTTAGGGATTATTGGAGACTAATGCGACTCTCACAGACCATAGGATTAGGGATTATTAGAGACTCATTCTCCTCTTACAGAACATAGGTTTAGGGATTATTAGAGACTCATTCTCCTCTCACAGACCATAGGTTTAGGGATTATTAGAGACTCATTCTCCTCTCACAGACCATAGCTTTAGGGATTATTAGAGACTCATTCGCCTCTCACAGACCGTAGGTTTAGGGATTATTAGAGACTCATTCTCCTCTCACAGACCAAAAGTTTAAGGATTATTAAAGACTAATTTCCTCTCACAGACCATAGGTTTAGGGATTATTAGAGACTAATGCGCCTCTCACAGAGCATAGGTTTAGGGGTTATTAGAGACTCATTCTCCTCTAACAGAACATAGGTTTAGGGATTATTAAAGACTCATTCTCCTCTCACAGACCATAGGTTTAGGGATTATTAGAGACTCATCCTCCTCTCACAGACCATAGCTTTAGGGATTATTAGAGACTCATTCTCCTCTCACAGACCGTAGGTTTAGGGATTATTAGAGACTCATTCTCCTCTCACAGACCATAGGTTTAGGGATTATTAGAGACTCATTCTCATTTCACAGACCATGGGTTTAGGGAGTTTTAGATACTCATTCTCCTCTCAAAGACCATAGGTTTAGGGATTATTAGAGACTCATTCTCATCTCACAGACCATAGGTTTAGGGATTATTAAAGACTCATTCTCCTCTCACCGACCATAGGTTTGGGGATTATTAGAGAATCATTCTCCTCTAACAGACCATAGGTTTAGGGATTATTAGAGGCTCATTCTCCTCTCACAGACCGTAGGATTAGGGATTATTGTAGACTCATTCTCCTCTCACAGACCATAGGTTTAGGGATTATTAGAGACTCATTCTCATTTCACAGACCATGGGTTTAGGGATTATTAGAGACTCATTCTCCTCTCACAGACCATAGGTTTAGGGATTATTAGAGACTCATTCTCCTCTCACAGACCATAGGTTTAGGGATTATTAGAGACTCATTCTCATTTCACAGACCATGGGTTTAGGGAGTTTTAGATACTCATTCTCCTCTCAAAGACCATAGGTTTAGGGATTATTAGAGACTCATTCTCATCTCACAGACCATAGGTTTAGGGATTATTAAAGACTCATTCTCCTCTCACCGACCATAGGTTTGGGGATTATTAGAGAATCATTCTCCTCTAACAGACCATAGGTTTAGGGATTATTAGAGACTAATTTTCCTCTCACAGACCATAGGTTTAGGGATTATTAAAGACTCATTCTCATCTCACAGACTATAGGTTTAGGGATTATTAGAGACTCATTCTCATCTCACAGACCATAGGTTTAGGGATTATCAGAGACTCATTCTCATCTCACAGACCATAGGTTTAGGGATTATTAAAGACTCATTCTCCTCTCACAGACCATAGGTTTAGGGATTATTAGAGACTCAATCTCCTCTCACAGACCATAGGTTTAGGGATTATTAAAGACTAATTTTCCTCTCACAGACCATCGGTTTAGGGATTGTTAGAGACTCATTCTCCTCTCACAGACCATAGGATTAGGGATTATTAGAGACTCATTCTCCTCTAACAGACCATAGGTTTAGGGATTATTAGAGACTCATTCTCCTCTCACAGACCATATCTTTAGGGATTATTAGAGACTCACTCTCCTCTCACGGGCCATGGGTTTAGGGATTATTAGAGACTCATTCTCCTCTCACAGACCATATCTTTAGGGATTATTAGAGACTCACTCTCCTCTCACGGGCCATGGGTTTAGGGATTATTAGAGACTCATTCTCCTCTCACAGACCATAGTTATAGGGATTCATTCTCCTCTCACAGACCATAGGTTTAGGGATAATTAGAGACTCATTCTCCTCTCACAGACCATAGGTTTAGGGATTATTAGAGACTCATTCTCCTCTCACAGACCATAGGTTTAGGGATTATTAGAGAGCCATTCTCCTCTAACAGACCATAGGTTTAGGGATTATTAGAGACTCATTTTCCTCTCACAGACCATAGGTTTATGGATTATTAGAGACTCATTCTCCTCTCACAGACCATAGGTTTAGGGATTATTAAAGACTAATTTCCTCTCACAGACCATAGGTTTAGGGATTATTAGAGACTAAAGCGCCTCTCACAGAGCATAGGTTTAGGGGTTATTAGAGACTCATTCTCCTCTAACAGAACATAGGTTTAGGGATTATTAAAGACTCATTCTCCTCTCACAGACCATAGGTTTAGGGATTATTAGAGACTCATCCTCCTCTCACAGACCATAGCTTTAGGGATTATTAGAGACTCATTCTCCTCTCACAGACCGTAGGTTTAGGGATTATTAGAGACTCATTCTCCTCTCACAGACCATAGGTTTAAGGATTATTAGAGACTCATTCTCCTCTCACAGAACATAGGTTTAGGGATTATTAGAGAGTCATTCTCCTCTCACAGACCATAGGTATAGGGATTATTAGAGACTCATTCTCCTCTCACAGACCATAGGTTTAGGGATTATTAGAGACTCATCCTCCTCTCACAGACCATAGGTTTAGGGATTATTAGAGACTCATTCTCCTCTCACAGACCATAGGTTTAGGGATTGTTAGAGAGTCATTCTCCTCTCACAGACCATAGGTTTAGGGATTATTAGAGACTCATTCTCCTCTCACAGACCATAGTTTTAGGGATTCATTCTCATCTCACAGACCATAGGTTTAGGGATTATTAGAGACTCATTCTCCTCTCACAGACCATAGCTTTAGGGATTATTAGAGACTCACTCTACTCTCACAGGCCATGGGTTTAGGGATTATTAGAGATTCATTCTCCTCTCACAGACCATAGGTTCTGGGTTTATTAGAGACTCACTCTCCTTTCACAGACCATAGGTTTAGGGATTATTAGAGACTCATTCTCCTCTCACAGACCATAGGTTTAGGCATTATTAGAGACTCATTCTCCTCTCACAGACCATAGGTTTAGGGATTCATTCTCCTCTCACAGACCATAGGTTTAGGGATTATTAGAGACTCATTCTCCTCTCACAGACCATAGGTTTAGGGATTATTGGAGACTAATGCGACTCTCACAGACCATAGGATTAGGGATTATTAGAGACTCATTCTCCTCTTACAGAACATAGGTTTAGGGATTATTAGAGACTCATTCTCCTCTCACAGACCATAGGTTTAGTGATTATTAGAGACTCATCCTCCTCTCACAGACCATAGCTTTAGGGATTATTAGAGACTCATTCTCCTCTCACAGACCGTAGGTTTAGGGATTATTAGAGACTCATTCTCCTCTCACAGACCAAAGGTTTAAGGATTATTAGAGACTCATTCTCCTCTCACAGACCATAGGTTTAGGGATTATTAGAGACTCATTCTACTCTCACAGACCATAGGTTTAGGGATTATTAAAGACTAATTTTCCTCTCACAGACCATCGGTTTAGGGATTGTTAGAGACTCATTCTCCTCTCACAGACCATAGGATTAGGGATTATTAGAGACTCATTCTCCTCTAACAGACCATAGGTTTAGGGATTATTAAAGACTAATTTTCCTCTCACAGACCATAGGTTTAGGGATTGTTAGAGACTCATTCTCCTCTCACAGACCATAGGATTAGGGATTATTAGAGACTCATTCTCCTCTGACAGACCATAGGTTTAGGGATTATTAGAGACTAATTTTCCTCTCACAGACCATAGGTTTAGGGATTATTAGAGACTAATGCTCCTCTCACAGACCATAGGATTAGGGATTATTAAAGACTCATTCTCCTCTCACAGACCATAGGTTTAGGGATTATTAGAGACTCATTCTCCTCTCACAGACCATATCTTTAGGGATTATTAGAGACTCACTCTTCTCTCACGGGCCATGGGTTTAGGGATTATTAGAGACTCATTCTCCTCTCACAGACCATAGTTTTAGGGATTCATTCTCCTCTCACAGACCATAGGTTTAGGGATAATTAGAGACTCATTCTCCACTCACAGACCATAGGTTTAGGGATTATTAGAGACTCATTCTCCTCTCACAGACCATAGCTTTAGGGATTATTAGAGACTCACTCTCCTCTCACAGGCCATAGGTTAATGGATTATTAGAGACTCATTCTCCTCTCACAGACCATATCTTTAGGGATTATTAGAGACTCACTCTCCTCTCACGGGCCATGGGTTTAGGGATTATTAGAGACTCATTCTCCTCTCACAGACCATATCTTTAGGGATTATTAGAGACTCACTCTCCTCTCACGGGCCATGGGTTTAGGGATTATTAGAGACTCATTCTCCTCTCACAGACCATAGTTTTAGGGATTCATTCTCCTCTCACAGACCATAGGTTTAGGGATAATTAGAGACTCATTCTCCTCTCACAGACCATAGGTTTAGGGATTATTAGAGACTCATTCTCCTCTCACAGACCATAGCTTTAGGGATTATTAGAGACTCACTCTCCTCTCACAGGCCATAGGTTAATGGATTATTAGAGACTCATCCTCCTCTCACAGACCATAGGTTTAGGAATTATTAGAGACTCACTCTCCTCTCACGGGCCATGGGTTTAGGGATTATTAGAGACTCATTCTCCTCTCACAGACCATAGCTTTAGGGATTATTAGAGACTCATTCTCCTCTCACAGGCCATAGGTTAATGGATTATTAGAGACTCATCCTCCTCTCACAGACCATAGGTTTAGGAATTATTAGAGACTCATTCGCCTCTCACAGGCCATAGGTTAATGGGTTATTAGAGACTCATTCTCCTCTCACAGACCATAGGTTTAGGGATTATTAGAGACTCATTCTCCTCTTACAGACAGTAGGTTTAGGGCATTTTAGAGACTCATTCTCCTCTCACAGACCATAGGTTTAGGGATTATTAGAGACTCATTCGCCTCTCACAGACCATAGGTATAGGGAATTTTAGAGACTGACTCTCCTTTCACAGACCTTAGGTTTAGGGATTATTAGAGACTCTTTCTCCTCTCACAGACCATAGGTTTAGGGATTCATTCTCCTCTCACAGACCATAGGTTTAGGGATTATTAGAGAATCCTTCTCCTTTCACAGACCATAGGTTTAGGGATTATTAGAGAGCCATTCTCCTCTAACAGACCATAGGTTTAGGGATTATTAGAGACTCATTCTCCTCTCACAGACCATAGGTTTATGGATTATTAGAGACTCATTCTCCTCTCACAGACCATAGGTTTAGGGATTATTAAAGACTAATTTCCTCTCACAGACCATAGGTTTAGGGATTATTAGAGACTAATGCGCCTCTCACAGAACATAGGTTTAGGGATTATTAGAGAGTCATTCTCCTCTCACAGACCATAGGTATAGGGATTATTAGAGACTCATTCTCCTCTCACAGACCATAGGTTTAGAGATTATTAGAGTCTCATTCTCCTCTCACAGAAGATAGGTTTAGGGATTATTAGAGACTCATTCTTATCTCACAGACCATAGGTTTAGGGATTAATAAAGACTCATTCTCCTGTCACAGAACATAGGTTTAGTTATTATTAGAGACTCATCCTCCTCTCACAGACCATAGGTTTAGGGATTATTAAAGTCTCATTCTCCTCTCACAGACCATAGGTTTAGGGATTGTTAGAGAGTCATTCTCCTCTCACAGACCATAGGTTTAGGGATTATTAGAGACTCATTCTCCTCTCACAGACCATAGTCTTAGGGATTCATTCTCCTCTCACAGACCATAGGTTTAGGGATTATGAGAGACTCATTCTCCTCTCACAGACCATAGCTTTAGGGATTATTAGAGATTCACTCTACTCTCACAGACCATAGGTTTAGGGCTTATTAGAGACTCATTCTCCTCTCACAGACCATAGCTTTAGGGATTATTAGAGACTCACTCTACTCTCACAGACCATAGGTTTAGGGATTATTAGAGACTCATTCTCCTCTCACAGACCATAGTTTTAGGGATTCATTCTCCTCTCACAGACCATAGTTTTAGGGATTATTAGAGACTCATTCTCCTCTCACAGACCAAAGGTTTAAGGATTATTAGAGACTCATTCTCCTCTCACAGACCATAGGTTTAGGGATTATTAGAGACTCATTCTCCTCTCACAGACCATAGGTTTAGGGATTATTAGAGACTCATTCTCATTTCACAGACCATGGGTTTAGGGAGTTTTAGATACTCATTCTCCTCTCACAGACCATAGGTTTAGGGATTATTAGAGACTCATTCTCATCTCACAGACCATAGGTTTAGGGATTATTAGAGACTCATTCTCATCTCACAGACCATAGGTTTAGGGATTATTAAAGACTCATTCTCCTCTCACCGACCATAGGTTTAGGGATTATTAGATAATCATTCTCCTCTAACAGACCATAGGTTTAGGGATTATTAGAGACTAATTTTCCTCTCACAGACCATAGGTTTAGGGATTATTAAAGACTAATTTTCCTCTCAAAGACCATAGGTTTAGAGATTATTAGAGACTAATGCTCCTCTCACAGACCATAGGATTAGGGATTATTAAAGACTCATTCTCCTCTCACAGACCATAGGTTTAGGGATTATTAGAGACTCATTCTCCTCTCACAGACCATATCTTTAGGGATTATTAGAGACTCACTCTCCTCTCACAGGCCATGTTTTTAGGGATTATTAGAGACTCATTCTCCTCTCACAGGCCATAGGTTTAGGGATTATTAGAGACTCATTCTCATTTCACAGACCATGGGTTTAGGGATTATTAGAGACTCATTCTCCTCTCACAGACCATAGGTTTAGGGATTATTAGAGACTCATTCTCCTCTCACAGACCATATCTTTAGGGATTATTAGAGACTCACTCTCCTCTCACAGGCCATGGGTTTAGGGATTATTAGAGACTCATTTTCCTCTCACAGACCATAGGTTTAGGGATTATTAGAGACTCATTATCCTCTCACAGACCATGGGTTTAGGGATTATTACATACTCATTCTCCTCTCACAGACAGTAGGTTTAGGGAATTTTAGAGACTCATTCTCCTCTCACAGACCATAGGTTTAGGGATTATTAGAGACTCATTCTCCTCTCACAGACCATAGCTTTAGGGATTATTAGAGACTCACTCTCCTTTCACAGACCTTAGGTTTAGGGATTATTAGAGACTCATTCTCCTCTCACAGACCATAGGTTTAGGGATTCATTCTCCTCTCACAGACCATAGGTTTAGGGATTATTAGAGAATCCTTCTCCTTTCACAGACCATAGGTTTAGGGATTATTAGAATGCCATTCTCCTCTAACAGACCATAGGTTTAGGGATTATTAGAGACTCATTCTCCTCTCACAGACCATAGGTTTATGGATTATTAGAGACTCATTCTCCTCTCACAGACCATAGGTTTAGGGATTATTAAAGACTCATTTCCTCTCACAGACCATAGGTTTAGGGATTATTAGAGACTCACTCTCCTCTCACAGACCATAGGTTTAGGGATTATTAGAGACTCATCCTCCTCTCACAGACCATAGCTTTAGGGATTATTAGAGACTCATTCTCCACTCACAGACCGTAGGTTTAGGGATTATTAGAGACTCATTCTCCTCTCGCAGAACATAGGTTTAGGGATTATTAGAGAGTCATTCTTCTCTCACAGACCATAGGTATAGGGATTATTAGAGACTCATTCTCCTCTCACAGACCATAGGTTTAGGGATTATTAGAGTCTCATTCTCCTCTCACAGACGATAGGTTTAGGGATTATTAGAGACTCATTCTCATCTCACAGACCATAGGTTTAAGGATTATTAGAGACTCATTCTCCTCTCACAGGCCATGGGTTTAGGGATTATTAGAGATTCATTCTCCTCTCACAGACCATAGGTTCTGGGTTTATTAGAGACTCACTCTCCTCTCACATACCATAGTTTTAGGGATTATTAGAGACTCATTCTCCTCTCACAGACCATAGGTTTAGGGATTATTAGAGACTCATTCTCCTCTCACAGACCATAGGTTTAGGGATTCATTCTCCTCTCACAGACCATAGGTTTAGGGATTATTAGAGACTCATTCTCCTCTCACAGACCATAGGATTAGGAATTTTTAAAGACTCATTCTCCTCTAACAGACCATAGGTTTAGAGATTATTAGAGACTCATTCTCCTCTCACAGACAATAGCTTTAGGGATTATTAGAGACTCACTCTCCTCTCACAGGCCATAGGTTAATGGATTATTAGAGACTCATTCTCCTCTCACAGACCATAGGTTTAGGGATTATTAGAGTCTCATTCTCCTCCCACAGACCATAGGTTTAGGGATTATTAGAGACTCATTCTCCTCTCACAGACAATAGGATTAGGAATTTTTTGAGACTCATTCTCCTCTAACAGACCATAGGTTTAGGGATTATTAGAGACTCGTTCTCCTCTCACAGACCATAGCTTTAGGGATTATTAGAGACTCACTCTCCTCTCACAGGCCATAGGTTAATGGATTATTAGAGACTCATCCTCCTCTCGCAGACCATAGGTTTAGGTGTTATTAGAGACTAATTCGCCTCTCACAGGCCATAGGTTAATGGATTATTAGAGACTCATTCTCCTCTCACAGACCATAGGTTTAGGGATTATTAGAGTCTCATTCTCCTCCCACAGACCATAGGTTTAGGGATTATTAGAGACTCATTCTCCTCTCACAGACCATAGGTTTAGGGATTCATTCTCCTCTCACAGACCATAGGTTTAGGGATTATTAGAGATTCCTTCTCCTTTCACAGACCATAGCTTTAGGGATTATTAGAGAGCCATTCTCCTCTCACGGACCATAGGTTTAGAGATTATTAAAGACTCATTCTCCTCTCACAGACCATAGGTTTAGGGATTATTAGAGACTCATCCTCCTCTCACAGACCATAGGTTTAGGGATTATTAGAGACTCATTCTCCTCTCACAGACCATAGGTTTAGGGATTATTAAATACTTATTTCCTCTCACAGACCATAGGTTTAGGGATTGTTAGAGAGTCATTCTCCTCTCACAGACCATAGGTTTAGGGATTATTAGAGACTCACTCTCCTCTCACAGACCATAGTTTTAGGGATTCATTCTCCTCTCACAGACCATAGGTTTAGGGATTATTAGAGACTCACTCTCCTTTCACAGAACATAGGTTTAGGGATTATTAGAGAGTCATTCTCCTCTCTCAGACCATAGGTGTAGGGATTATTAGAGACTCATTCTCCTCTCACAGACCATAGTTTTAGGGATTCATTCTCCTCTCACAGACCATAGGTTTACGGATTATTAGAGACTCATTCTCCTCTCACAGACAATAGCTTTAGGGATTATTAGAGACTCACTCTACTCTCACAGGCCATGGGTTTAGGGATTATTAGAGTTTCATTCTCCTCTCACAGACCATAGGTTTTGGGTTTATTAGAGACTCACGCTTCTTTCACAGACCATAGGTTTAGGGATTATTAGAGACTCATTCTCCTCTCACAGACCATAGGTTTAGGGATTATTAGAGACTCATTCTCCTCTCACAGACCATAGGTTTAGGGATTCATTCTCCTCTCACAGGCCATAGGTTAATGGATTATTAGAGACTCATCCTCCTCTCGCAGACCATAGGTTTAGGTGTTATTAGAGACTCATTCGCCTCTCACAGGCCATAGGTTAATGGATTATTAGAGACTCATTCTCCTCTCACAGACCATAGGTTTAGGGATTATTAGAGTCTCATTCTCCTCCCACAGACCATAGGTTTAGGGATTATTAGAGATTCATTCTCCTCTCACAGACCATAGGTTTAGGGATTATTAGAGACTCATTCTCCTCTCACAGACAATAGGATTAGGAATTTTTTGAGACTCATTCTCCTCTAACAGACCATAGGTTTAGGGATTATTAGAGACTCGTTCTCCTCTCACAGACCATAGCTTTAGGGATTATTAGAGACTCACTCTCCTCTCACAGGCCATAGGTTAATGGATTATTAGAGACTCATCCTCCTCTCGCAGACCATAGGTTTAGGTGTTATTAGAGACTCATTCGCCTCTCACAGGCCATAGGTTAATGGATTATTAGAGACTCATTCTCCTCTCACAGACCATAGGTTTAGGGATTATTAGAGTCTCATTCTCCTCCCACAGACCATAGGTTTAGGGATTATTAGAGACTCATTCTCCTCTCACAGACCATAGGTTTAGGGATTCATTCTCCTCTCACAGACCATAGGTTTAGGGATTATTAGAGATTCCTTCTCCTTTCACAGACCATAGCTTTAGGGATTATTAGAGAGCCATTCTCCTCTCACGGACCATAGGTTTAGAGATTATTAGAGACTCATTCTCCTCTCACAGAAGATAGGTTTAGGGATTATTAGAGACTCATTCTCATCTCACAGACCATAGGTTTAGGGATTATTAAAGACTCATTCTCCTCTCACAGACCATAGGTTTAGGGATTATTAGAGACTCATCCTCCTCTCACAGACCATAGGTTTAGGGATTATTAGAGACTCATTCTCCTCTCACAGACCATAGGTTTAGGGATTATTAAATACTTATTTCCTCTCACAGACCATAGGTTTAGGGATTGTTAGAGAGTCATTCTCCTCTCACAGACCATAGGTTTAGGGATTATTAGAGACTCACTCTCCTCTCACAGACCATAGTTTTAGGGATTCATTCTCCTCTCACAGACCATAGGTTTAGGGATTATTAGAGACTCACTCTCCTTTCACAGAACATAGGTTTAGGGATTATTAGAGAGTCATTCTCCTCTCTCAGACCATAGGTGTAGGGATTATTAGAGACTCATTCTCCTCTCACAGACCATAGTTTTAGGGATTCATTCTCCTCTCACAGACCATAGGTTTACGGATTATTAGAGACTCATTCTCCTCTCACAGACAATAGCTTTAGGGATTATTAGAGACTCACTCTACTCTCACAGGCCATGGGTTTAGGGATTATTAGAGTTTCATTCTCCTCTCACAGACCATAGGTTTTGGGTTTATTAGAGACTCATTCTCCTCTCACAGACCATAGGCTTAGGGATTCATTCTCCTCTCACAGACCATAGGTTTAGGGATTATTAGAGACTCATTCTCTTCTCACAGACCATAGGATTAGCAATTTTTAAAGACTCATTCTCCTCTAACAGACCATAGGTTTAGGGATTATTAGAGAGTCATTCTCCTCTCACAGACCATAGTTTTAGGGATTCATTCTCCTCTCACAGACCATAGGTTTACGGATTATTAGAGACTCATTCTCCTCTCACAGACCATAGCTTTAGGGATTATTAGAGACTCACTCTACTCTCACAGGCCATGGGTTTAGGGATTATTAGAGATTCATTCTCCTCTCACAGACCATAGGTTTTGGGTTTATTAGAGACTCACGCTTCTTTCACAGACCATAGGTTTAGTGATTATTAGAGAGTCATTCTCCTCTCTCAGGCCATAGGTGTAGGGATTATTAGAGATTCATTCTCCTCTCACAGACCATAGGTTTAGGGATTATTAGAGACTCATTCTCCTCTCACAGAACATAGGTTTAGGGATTATTAGAGAGTCATTCTCCTCTCTCAGGCCATAGGTGTAGGGATTATTAGAGATTCATTCTCCTCTCACAGACCATAGGTTTAGGGATTATTAGAGACTAATGCTCCTCTCACAGACCATAGGATTAGGGATTATTAAAGACTCATTCTCCTCTCACAGACCATAGGTTTAGGGATTTTTAGAGACTAATTCTCCTCTCACAGACCATATCTTTAGGGATTATTAGAGACTCACTCTCCTCTCACGGGCCATGGGTTTAGGGATTATTAGAGACTCATTCTCCTCTCACAGACCATATCTTTAGGGATTATTAGAGACTCACTCTCCTCTCACGGGCCATGGGTTTAGGGATTATTAGAGACTCATTCTCCTCTCACAGACCATAGTTTTAGGGATTCATTCTCCTCTCACAGACCATAGGTTTATGGATAATTAGAGACTCATTCTCCTCTCACAGACCATAGGTTTAGGGATTATTAGAGACTCATTCTCCTCTCACAGACCATAGCTTTAGGGATTATTAGAGACTCACTCTCCTCTCACAGGCCATAGGTTAATGGATTATTAGAGACTCATCCTCCTCTCACAGACCATAGGTTTAGGAATTATTAGAGACTCATTCTCCTCTCACAGACCATAGGTTTATGGATAATTAGAGACTCATTCTCCTCTCACAGACCATAGGTTTAGGGATTATTAGAGACTCATTATCCTCTCACAGACCATAGGTTTAGGGATTATTAAAGTCTCATTCTCCTCTCACAGACCATAGGTTTAGGGATTATTAGAGACTCATTCTCCTCTTACAGACCATGGGTTTAGGGATTATTACATACTCATTCTCCTCTCACAGACAGTAGGTTTAGGGAATTTTAGAGACTCATTCTCCTCTCACAGACCATAGGTTTAGGGATTATTAGAGACTCATTCTCCTCTCACAGACCATAGCTTTAGGGATTCATTCTCCTCTCACAGACCATAGCTTTAGGGATTATTAGAGAATCCTTATCCTTTCACATACCATAGGTTTAGGGATTATTAGAGAGCCATTCTCCTCTAACAGACCATAGGTTTAGGGATTATTAGAGACTCATTCTCCTCTCACAGACCATAGCTTTAGGGATTCATTCTCCTCTCACAGACCATAGCTTTAGGGATTATTAGAGAATCCTTATCCTTTCACATACCATAGGTTTAGGGATTATTAGAGAGCCATTCTCCTCTAACAGACCATAGGTTTAGGGATTATTAGAGACTCATTCTCCTCTCACAGACCATAGGATTAGGAATTTTTAAAGACTCATTCTCCTTTAACAGACCATAGGTTTAGGGATTATTAGAGACTAATTCTCATTTCACAGACCATGGGTTTAGGGATTATTAGAGACTCATTCTCCTCTCACAGACCATAGGATTAGGAATTTTTAAAGACTCATTCTCCTTTAACAGACCATAGGTTTAGGGATTATTAGAGACTAATTCTCATTTCACAGACCATGGGTTTAGGGATTATTAGAGACTCATTCTCCTCTCACAGACCATAGGTTTAGGGATTATTAGAGACTCACTCTACTCTCACAGGCCATGGGTTTAGGGATTATTAGAGACTCACTCTCCTCTCACAGGCCATAGGTTAATGGATTATTAGAGACTCATCCTCCTCTCACAGACCATTGGTTTAGGGATTATTAGAGTCTCATTCTCCTCCAACAGACCATAGGTTTAGGGATTATTAGAGACTCATTCTCCTCTCACAGACCATAGGTTTAGGGATTCATTCTCCTCTCACAGACCATAGGTTTAGGGATTATTAGAGACTCCTTCTCCTTTCACAGACCATAGCTTTAGGGATTATTAGAGAGCCATTCTCCTCTCACGGACCATAGGTTTAGGGATTATTAGAGACTCATTCTCCTCTCACAGACCATAGGTTTAGGGATTATTAAAGACTAATCTTCCTCTCACAGACCATAGGTTTAGGGATTGTTAGAGACTCATTCTCCTCTCAAAGACCATAAGATTAGGGATTATTAGAGACTCATTCTCCTCTAACAGACCATAGGTTTAGGGATTATTAGAGACTCATTCTCCTCTCACGGACCATAGGTTTATGGATTATTAAAGACTCATTCTCCTCTCACAGACCATAGGTTTAGGGATTATTAGAGACTCATTTTCCTCTCACAGACCATAGGTTTAGGGATTATTAAAAACGAATATCCTCTCACAGACCATAGGTTTAGGGATTATTAGAGACTAATGCGACTCTCACAGACCATAGGATTAGGGATTATTAGAGACTCATTCTCCTCTTACAGAACATAGGTTTAGGGATTATTAGAGACTCATTCTCCTCTCACAGACCATAGGTTTAGGGATTATTAGAGACTCATCCTCCTCTCACAGACCATAGCTTTAGGGATTATTAGAGACTCATTCTCCTCTCACAGACCGTAGGTTTAGGGATTATTAGAGACTCATTTTCCTCTCACAGACCAAAGGTTTAAGGATTATTAGAGACTCATACTCCTCTCACAGACCACAGGTTTAGGGATTATTAGAGACTCATTCTCCTCTCACAGACCATAGGTTTAGGGATTATTAAAGACTAATTTTCCTCTCACAAACCATAGGTTTAGGGATTGTTAGAGACTCATTCTCCTCTCACAGACCATGGGTTTAGGGATTATTAGAGATTCATTCTCCTCTCACAGACCATAAATTTAGGGATTATTATAGACTCATTCTCCTCTCAGAGACCATAGGATTAGGAATTTTTTGAGACTCATTCTCCTCTAACAGACCATAGGTTTAGGGATTATTAGAGACTCATTCTCCTCTCACAGACCATAGGTTTAGGGATTATTAGAGACTCATTCTCCTCTCACAGACCATAGGTTTAGGGATTCATTCTCCTCACACAGAACATAGGTTTAGGGATTATTAGAGACTCATTCTCCTCTCACAGACCATAGGATTAGGGATTATTAGAGACTCACTCTCCTCTCACAGACTATGGGTTTAGGGATTATTAGAGACTCATTCTCCTCTCACAGACCATAGGTTTAGGGATTATTAGAGACTCATTCTCATCTCACAGACCATATGTTTAGGGATTATTAAAGACTCATTCTCCTCTCACAGACCATAGGTTTAGGGATTATTAGAGACTCATTCTCCTCTCAAAGACCATAGGTTTAGGGATTATTAGAGACTCACTCTCCTTTCACAGACCATAGGTTTAGGGATTATTAAAGACTCATTCTCCTCTCACAGACCATTGTTTTAGGGATTATTAGAGACTCATTCTCCTCTCACAGACCATAGGTGTATTGATACATTCTCCTCTCACAGACCATAGGTTTAGGGATTATTAGAGACTCATTCTCCTCTCACAGACCATAGGATTAGGAATTTTTAAAGACTCATTCTCCTTTAACAGACCATGGGTTTAGGGATTATTAGAGACTAATTCTCATTTCACAGACCATGGGTTTAGGGATTATTAGAGACTCATTCTCCTCTCACAGACCATAGGTTTAGGGATTATTAGAGACTAATGCTCTTCTCACAGGCCATAGATTAGGGATTGTTAGAGACTCATTCTCCTCTCACAGACCATAGGTTTAGGGATTATTAGAGACTCATTTTCCTCTCACAGACCATAGGTTTAGGGATTATTAAAGACTAATTTTCTTCTCACAGATCATAGGTTTAGGGATTATTAGAGACTAATGCTCCTCTCACAGACCATAGGATTAGGGATTATTAGAGACTCATTCTCCTCTAACAGACCATAGGTTTAGGGATTATTAGAGACTCATTCTCCTCTCACAGACCATAGGTTTAGGGATTATTAGAGTCTCATCCTCCTCTCACAGACCATAGGTTTAGGGATTATTAGAGACTCATTCTCCTCTAACAGACCATAGGTTTAGAGATTATTAGAGACTCATTCTCCTCTCACAGACCATAGCTTTAGGGATTATTAGAGACTCACTCTCCTCTCACAGGCCATGGGTTTAGGGATTATTAGAAACTCGTTCTCCTCTAACAGACCATAGGTTTAGGGATTATTAGAGACTCACTCTCCTTTCACAGACCATAGGTTTAGGGATTATTAGAGACTCATTCTCCTCTCACAGACCATAGGATTAGGGATTATTAGAGACTCATTCTCCTCTCACAGACCATAGGATTAGGAATTTTTAAAGACGCATTCTCCTTTAACAGACCATAGGTTTAGGGATTATTAGAGACTAATTCTCATTTCACAGACCATGGGTTTAGGGATTATTAGAGACTCATTCTCCTCTCACAGACCATGGGTTTAGGGATTATTAGAGACTCATTCTCCTCTCACAGACCATAGGTTTAGGGATTATTAGAGATTCACTCTACTCTCACAGGCCATGGGTTTAGGGATTATTAGAGACTCACTCTCCTCTCACAGGCCATAGGTTAATGGATTATTAGAGACTCATCCTCCTCTCACAGACCATTTGTTTAGGGATTATTAGAGTCTCATTCTCCTCCAACAGACCATAGGTTTAGGGATTATTAGAGACTCATTCTCCTCTCACAGACCATAGGTTTAGGGATTCATTCTCCTCTCACAGACCATAGGTTTAGGGATTATTAGAGACTCCTTCTCCTTTCACAGACCATAGCTTTAGGGATTATTAGAGAGCCATTCTCCTCTCACGGACCATAGGTTTAGGGATTATTAGAGACTCATTCTCCTCTCACAGACCATAGGTTTAGGGATTATTAAAGACTAATCTTCCTCTCACAGACCATAGGTTTAGGGATTGTTAGAGACTCATTCTCCTCTCAAAGACCATAAGATTAGGGATTATTAGAGACTCATTCTCCTCTCACGGACCATAGGTTTATGGATTATTAAAGACTCATTCTCCTCTCACAGACCATAGGTTTAGGGATTATTAGAGACTCATTTTCCTCTCACAGACCATAGGTTTAGGGATTATTAAAAACGAATATCCTCTCACAGACCATAGGTTTAGGGAATTTTAGAGACTAATGCGACTCTCACAGACCATAGGATTAGGGATTATTAGAGACTCATTCTCCTCTTACAGAACATAGGTTTAGGGATTATTAGAGACTCATTCTCCTCTCACAGACCATAGGTTTAGGGATTATTAGAGACTCATCCTCCTCTCACAGACCATAGCTTTAGGGATTATTAGAGACTCATTCTCCTCTCACAGACCGTAGGTTTAGGGATTATTAGAGACTCATTCTCCTCTCACAGACCAAAGGTTTAAGGATTATTAGAGACTTATACTCCTCTCACAGACCACAGGTTTAGGGATTATTAGAGACTCATTCTCCTCTCACAGACCATAGGTTTAGGGATTATTAAAGACTAATTTTCCTCTCACAAACCATAGGTTTAGGGATTGTTAGAGACTCATTCTCCTCTCACAGACCATGGGTTTAGGGATTATTAGAGATTCATTCTCCTCTCACAGACCATAAGTTTAGGGATTATTATAGACTCATTCTCCTCTGAGACCATAGGATTAGGAATTTTTTGAGACTCATTCTCCTCTAACAGACCATAGGTTTAGGGATTATTAGAGACTCATTCTCCTCTCACAGACCATAGGTTTAGGGATTATTAGAGACTCATTCTCCTCTCACAGACCATAGGTTTAGGGATTCATTCTCCTCACACAGAACATAGGTTTAGGGATTATTAGAGACTCATTCTCCTCTCACAGACCATAGGATTAGGAATTTTTAAAGACTCATTCTCCTCTAACAGACCATAGGTTTAGGGATTATTAGAGACTCATTCTCCTCTCACAGACCATAGCTTTAGGGATTATTAGAGACTCACTCTCCTCTCACAGGCCATGGGTTTAGGGATTATTAGAAACTCATTCTCCTCTAACAGACCATAGGTTTAGGGATCATTAGAGACTCACTCTCCTTTCACAGACCATAGGTTTAGGGATTATTAGAGACTCATTCTCCTCTCACAGACCATAGGAATAGGGATTATTAGAGGCTCATTCTCCTCTAACAGACCATAGGTTTAGGGATTATTAGAGACTCATTTTCCTCTCACAGACCATAGGTTTAGGGATTATTAAAGACTAAATGTCCTCTCACAGACCATAGGTTTAGGGATTATTAGAGACTAATGCTCCTCTCACAGACCATAGGATTAGGGATTATTAGAGACTCACTCTCCTCTCACAGACCATAGCATTAGGGATTATTAGAGACTCACTCTCCTCTCACAGACCATAGGTTTAGGGATTATTAGAGACTCATTCTCATATCACAGACTATGGGTTTAGGGATTATTAGAGACTCATTCTCCTCTCACAGACCATAGGTTTAGGGATTATTAGAGACTCATTCTCATCTCACAGACCATATGTTTAGGGATTATTAAAGACTCATTCTCCTCTCACAGACCATAGGTTTAGGGATTATTAGAGACTCATTCTCCTCTCAAAGACCATAGGTTTAGGGATTATTAGAGACTCACTCTCCTTTCACAGACCATAGGTTTAGGGATTATTAAAGACTCATTCTCCTCTCACAGACCATTGTTTTAGGGATTATTAGAGACTCATTCTCCTCTCACAGACCATAGGTGTATTGATACATTCTCCTCTCACAGACCATAGGTTTAGGGATTATTAGAGACTCATTCTCCTCTCACAGACCATAGGATTAGGAATTTTTAAAGACTCATTCTCCTTTAACAGACCATAGGTTTAGGGATTATTAGAGACTAATTCTCATTTCACAGACCATGGGTTTAGGGATTATTAGAGACTCATTCTCCTCTCACAGACCATAGGTTTAGGGATTATTAGAGACTAATGCTCTTCTCACAGGCCATAGATTAGGGATTGTTAGAGACTAATTCTCCTCTCACAGACCATAGGTTTAGGGATTATTAGAGACTCATTTTCCTCTCACAGACCATAGGTTTAGGGATTATTAAAGACTAATTTTCTTCTCACAGATCATAGGTTTAGGGATTATTAGAGACTAATGCTCCTCTCACAGACCATAGGATTAGGGATTATTAGAGACTCATTCTCCTCTAACAGACCATAGGTTTAGGGATTATTAGAGACTCATTCTCCTCTCACAGACCATAGGTTTAGGGATTATTAGAGTCTCATCCTCCTCTCACAGACCATAGGTTTAGGGATTATTAGAGACTCATTCTCCTCTCAAAGACCATAGGATTAGGAATTTTTTGAGACTCATTCTCCTCTAACAGGCCATAGGTTTAGGGATTATTAGAGACTCATCCTCCTCTCACAGACCATACGTTTAGTGATTATTAGAGACTCATTCGCCTCTCTCAGACCATACGTTTAGGGATTATTAGAGACTCATTCTCCTCTCACAGACCATAGGTTTAGGGATTATTAAATACTAATTTTCCTCTCACAGACCATAGGTTTAGGGATTGTTAGAGAGTCATTCTCCTCTCACAGACCATAGGTTTAGGGATTATTAGAGACTCATTCTCCTCTCACAGACCATAGTTTTAGGGATTCATTCTCCTCTCACGGACCATAGGTTTAGGGATTATTAGAGACTCACTCTCCTTTCACAGAACATAGGTTTAGGAATTATTAGAGAGTCATTCTCCTCTCTCAGAACAAAGGTGTAGGGATTATTAGAGACTCATTCTCCTCTCACAGACCATAGTTTTAGGGATTCATTTTCCTCTCACAGACCATAGGTTTACAGATTATTAGAGACTCATTCTCCTCTCACAGACCAGCTTTAGGGATTATTAGAGACTCACTCTACTCTCACAGGCCATGGGTTTAGGGATTATTAGAGATTCATTCTCCTCTCACAGACCATAGGTTTTGGGTTTATTAGAGACTCACTCTCCTTTCACAGACCATAGGTTTAGGGATTATTAGAGACTCATTCTCCTCTCACAGACCATAGGTTTAGGTATTATTAGAGACTCATTCTCCTCTCACAGACCATAGGTTTAGGGATTCATTCTCCTTTCACAGACCATAGGTTTAGGGATTATTAGAGACTCATTCTCTTCTCACAGACCATAGGTTTAGAGATTATTAGAGACTCACTCTACTCTCACAGGCCATGGGTTTAGGGATTATTAGAGACTCACTCTCCTCTCACAGGCCATAGGTTAATGGATTATTAGAGACTCATCCTCCTCTCACAGACCATAGGTTTAGGGATTATTAGAGACTCATTCTCCTCTCACAGACCATAGGTTTAGGGATTATTAGAGTCTCATCCTCCTCTCACAGACCATAGGTTTAGGGATTATTAGAGACTCATTCTCCTCTCAAAGACCATAGGATTAGGAATTTTTTGAGACTCATTCTCCTCTAACAGGCCATAGGTTTAGGGATTATTAGAGACTCATCCTCCTCTCACAGACCATACGTTTAGTGATTATTAGAGACTCATTCGCCTCTCTCAGACCATACGTTTAGGGATTATTAGAGACTCATTCTCCTCTCACAGACCATAGGTTTAGGGATTATTAAATACTAATTTTCCTCTCACAGACCATAGGTTTAGGGATTGTTAGAGAGTCATTCTCCTCTCACAGACCATAGGTTTAGGGATTATTAGAGACTCATTCTCCTCTCACAGACCATAGTTTTAGGGATTCATTCTCCTCTCACGGACCATAGGTTTAGGGATTATTAGAGACTCACTCTCCTTTCACAGAACATAGGTTTAGGAATTATTAGAGAGTCATTCTCCTCTCTCAGAACAAAGGTGTAGGGATTATTAGAGACTCATTCTCCTCTCACAGACCATAGTTTTAGGGATTCATTTTCCTCTCACAGACCATAGGTTTACAGATTATTAGAGACTCATTCTCCTCTCACAGACCAGCTTTAGGGATTATTAGAGACTCACTCTACTCTCACAGGCCATGGGTTTAGGGATTATTAGAGATTCATTCTCCTCTCACAGACCATAGGTTTTGGGTTTATTAGAGACTCACTCTCCTTTCACAGACCATAGGTTTAGGGATTATTAGAGACTCATTCTCCTCTCACAGACCATAGGTTTAGGTATTATTAGAGACTCATTCTCCTCTCACAGACCATAGGTTTAGGGATTCATTCTCCTTTCACAGACCATAGGTTTAGGGATTATTAGAGACTCATTCTCTTCTCACAGACCATAGGTTTAGAGATTATTAGAGACTCACTCTACTCTCACAGGCCATGGGTTTAGGGATTATTAGAGACTCACTCTCCTCTCACAGGCCATAGGTTAATGGATTATTAGAGACTCATCCTCCTCTCACATACCATTGTTTTAGGGATTATTAGAGACTCATTCTCCTCTCACAGACCATAGGTGTATTGATACATTCTCCTCTCACAGACCATAGGTTTAGGGATTATTAGAGACTCATTCTCCTCTCACAGACCATAGGATTTGGAATTTTTAAAGACTCATTCTCCTTTAACAGACCATAGGTTTAGGGATTATTAGAGACTAATTATCATTTCACAGACCATGGGTTTAGGGATTTTTAGAGACTCATTCTCCTCTCACAGACCATAGGTTTAGGGATTATTAGAGACTAATGCTCTTCTCACAGGCCATAGATTAGGGATTGTTAGAGACTCATTCTCCTCTCACAGACCATAGGTTTAGGGATTATTAGAGACTCATTTTTCTCTCACAGACCATAGGTTTAGGGATTATTAAAGACTAATTTTCTTCTCACAGATCATAGGTTTAGGGATTATTAGAGACTAATGCTCCTCTCACAGACCATAGGATTAGGGATTATTAGAGACTCATTCTCCTCTAACAGACCATAGGTTTAGGGATTATTAGAGACTCATTCTCCTCTCACAGACCATAGGTTTAGGGATTATTAGAGACTCATTCTCCTCTCACAGACCATAGGATTAGGAATTTTTAAAGACTCATTCTACTCTAACAGACCATAGGTTTAGAGATTATTAGAGACTCATTCTCCTCTCACAGACCATAGCTTTAGGGATTATTAGAGACTCACTCTCCTCTCACAGGCCATGGGTTTAGGGATTATTAGAAACTCATTCTCCTCTAACAGACCATAGGTTCAGGGATTATTAGAGACTCACTCTCCTTTCACAGACCATAGGTTTAGGGATTATTAGAGACTCATTCTCCTCTCACAGACCATAGGATTAGGGATTATTAGAGGCTCATTCTCCTCTAACAGACCATAGGTTTAGGGATTATTAGAGACTCATTTTCCTCTCACAGACCATAGGTTTAGGGATTATTAAAGACTAAATTTCCTCTCACAGACCATAGGTTTAGGGATTATTAGAGACTAATGCTCCTCTCACAGACCATAGGATTAGGGATTATTAGAGACTCACTCTCCTCTCACAGACCATAGCTTTAGGGATTATTAGAGACTCACTCTCCTCTTACAGACCATAGGTTTAGGGATTATTAGAGACTCATTCTCATATCACAGACTATGGGTTTAGGGATTATTAGAGACTCATTCTCCTCTCACAGACCATAGGTGTATTGATACATTCTCCTCTCGCAGACCATAGGTTTAGGGATTATTAGAGACTCATTCTCCTCTCACAGACCATAGGATTAGGAATTTTTAAAGACTCATTCTCCTTTAACAGACCATAGGTTTAGGGATTATTAGAGACTAATTCTCATTTCACAGACCATGGGTTTAGGGATTATTAGAGACTCATTCTCCTCTCACAGACCATAGGTTTAGGGATTATTAGAGACTAATGCTCTTCTCACAGGCCATAGATTAGGGATTGTTAGAGACTCATTCTCCTCTCACAGACCATAGGTTTAGGGATTATTAGAGACTCATTTTCCTCTCACAGACCATAGGTTTAGGGATTATTAAAGACTAATTTTCTTCTCACAGATCATAGGTTTAGGGATTATTAGAGACTAATGCTCCTCTCACAGACCATAGGATTAGGGATTATTAGAGACTCATTCTCCTCTAACAGACCATAGGTTTAGGGATTATTAGAGACTCATTCTCCTCTCACAGACCATAGGTTTAGGGATTATTAGAGTCTCATCCTCCTCTCACAGACCATAGGTTTAGGGATTATTAGAGACTCATTCTCCTCTCAAAGACCATAGGATTAGGGATTATTAGAGACTCATTCGCCTCTCTCAGACCATACGTTTAGGGATTATTAGAGACTCATTCTCCTCTCACAGACCATAGGTTTAGGGATTATTAAATACAAATTTTCCTCTCACAGACCATAGGTTTAGGGATTGTTAGAGAGTCATTCTCCTCTCACAGACCATAGGTTTAGGGATTATTAGAGACTCATTCTCCTCTCACAGACCATAGTTTTAGGGATTCATTCTCCTCTCACGGACCATAGGTTTAGGATTTATTAGAGACTCACTCTCCTTTCACAGAACATAGGTTTAGGAATTATTAGAGAGTCATTCTCCTCTCTCAGAACAAAGGTGTAGGGATTATTAGAGACTCATTCTCCTCTCACAGACCATAGTTTTAGGGATTCATTTTCCTCTCACAGACCATAGGTTTACAGATTATTAGAGACTCATTCTCCTCTCACAGACCAGCTTTAGGGATTATTAGAGACTCACTCTACTCTCACAGGCCATGGGTTTAGGGATTATTAGAGATTCATTCTCCTCTCACAGACCATAGGTTTTGGGTTTATTAGAGACTCACTCTCCTTTCACAGACCATAGGTTTAGGGATTATTAGAGACTCATTCTCCTCTCACAGACCATAGGTTTAGGTATTATTAGAGACTCATTCTCCTCTCACAGACCATAGGTTTAGGGATTCATCCTCCTTTCACAGACCATAGGTTTAGGGATTATTAGAGACTCATTCTCTTCTCACAGACCACAGGTTTAGAGATTATTAGAGACTCACTCTACTCTCACAGGCCATGGGTTTAGGGATTATTAGAGACTCACTCTCCTCTCACAGGCCATAGGTTAATGGATTATTAGAGACTCATCCTCCTCTCACAGACCATTGGTTTAGGGATTATTAGAGTCTCATTCTCCTCCCACAGACCATAGGTTTAGTGATTATTAGAGACTCATTCTCCTCTCACAGACCATAGGTTTAGGGATTCATTCTCCTCTCACAGACCATAGGTTTAGGGATTATTAGAGACTCCTTCTCCTTTCACAGACCAAAGCTTTAGGGATTATTAGAGAGCCATTCTCCTCTCACGGACCATAGGTTTAGGGATTATTAGAGACTCATTCTCCTCTCACAGACCATAGGTTTAGGGATTATTAAAGACTAATCTTCCTCTCACAGACCATAGGTTTAGGGATTGTTAGAGACTCATTCTCCTCTCACAGACCATAAGATTAGGGATTATTAGAGACTCATTCTCCTCTAACAGACCATAGGTTTAGGGATTATTAGAGACTCATTCTCCTCTCACGGACCATAGGTTTATGGATTATTAAAGACTCATTCTCCTCTCACAGACCATAGGTTTAGGGATTATTAGAGACTCATTTTCCTCTCACAGACCATAGGTTTAGGGATTATTAGAGACTAATGCGACTCTCACAGGCCATGGGTTTAGGGATTATTAGAGATTCATTCTCCTCTCACAGACCATAGGTTTTGGGTTTATTAGAGACTCACTCTCCTTTCACAGACCATAGGTTTAGGGATTATTAGAGACTCATTCTCCTCTCACAGACCATAGGTTTAGGTATTATTAGAGACTCATTCTCCTCTCACAGACCATAGGTTTAGGGATTCATTCTCCTTTCACAGACCATAGGTTTAGGGATTATTAGAGACTCATTCTCTTCTCACAGACCACAGGTTTAGAGATTATTAGAGACTCACTCTACTCTCACAGGCCATGGGTTTAGGGATTATTAGAGACTCACTCTCCTCTCACAGGCCATAGGTTAATGGATTATTAGAGACTCATCCTCCTCTCACAGACCATTGGTTTAGGGATTATTAGAGTCTCATTCTCCTCCCACAGACCATAGGTTTAGTGATTATTAGAGACTCATTCTCCTCTCACAGACCATAGGTTTAGGGATTCATTCTCCTCTCACAGACCATAGGTTTAGGGATTATTAGAGACTCCTTCTCCTTTCACAGACCAAAGCTTTAGGGATTATTAGAGAGCCATTCTCCTCTCACGGACCATAGGTTTAGGGATTATTAGAGACTCATTCTCCTCTCACAGACCATAGGTTTAGGGATTATTAAAGACTAATCTTCCTCTCACAGACCATAGGTTTAGGGATTGTTAGAGACTCATTCTCCTCTCACAGACCATAAGATTAGGGATTATTAGAGACTCATTCTCCTCTAACAGACCATAGGTTTAGGGATTATTAGAGACTCATTCTCCTCTCACGGACCATAGGTTTATGGATTATTAAAGACTCATTCTCCTCTCACAGACCATAGGTTTAGGGATTATTAGAGACTCATTTTCCTCTCACAGACCATAGGTTTAGGGATTATTAGAGACTAATGCGACTCTCACAGACCATAGGATTAGGGATTATTAGAGACTCATTCTCCTCTTACAGAACATAGGTTTAGGGATTATTAGAGACTCATTCTCCTCTCACAGACCATAGGTTTAGGGATTATTAGAGACTCATCCTCCTCTCACAGACCATAGCTTTAGGGATTATTAGAGACTCATTCTCCCCTCACAGACCGTAGGTTTAGGGATTATTAGAGACTCATTCTCCTCTCACAGACCAAAGGTTTAAGGATTATTAGAGACTCATACTCCTCTCACAGACCATAGGTTTAGGGATTATTAGAGACTCATTCTCCTCTCACAGACCATAGGTTTAGGGATTCATCCTCCTTTCACAGACCATAGGTTTAGGGATTATTAGAGACTCATTCTCTTCTCACAGACCACAGGTTTAGAGATTATTAGAGACTCACTCTACTCTCACAGGCCATGGGTTTAGGGATTATTAGAGACTCACTCTCCTCTCACAGGCCATAGGTTAATGGATTATTAGAGACTCATCCTCCTCTCACAGACCATTGGTTTAGGGATTATTAGAGTCTCATTCTCCTCCCACAGACCATAGGTTTAGTGATTATTAGAGACTCATTCTCCTCTCACAGACCATAGGTTTAGGGATTCATTCTCCTCTCACAGACCATAGGTTTAGGGATTATTAGAGACTCCTTCTCCTTTCACAGACCAAAGCTTTAGGGATTATTAGAGAGCCATTCTCCTCTCACGGACCATAGGTTTAGGGATTAGTAGAGTCTCATTCTCCTCTCACAGACCATAGGTTTAGGGATTATTAAAGACTAATCTTCCTCTCACAGACCATAGGTTTAGGGATTGTTAGAGACTCATTCTCCTCTCACAGACCATAAGATTAGGGATTATTAGAGACTCATTCTCCTCTAACAGACCATAGGTTTAGGGATTATTAGAGACTCATTCTCCTCTCACGGACCATAGGTTTATGGATTATTAAAGACTCATTCTCCTCTCACAGACCATAGGTTTAGGGATTATTAGAGACTCATTTTCCTCTCACAGACCATAGGTTTAGGGATTATTAGAGACTAATGCGACTCTCACAGGCCATGGGTTTAGGGATTATTAGAGATTCATTCTCCTCTCACAGACCATAGGTTTTGGGTTTATTAGAGACTCACTCTCCTTTCACAGACCATAGGTTTAGGGATTATTAGAGACTCATTCTCCTCTCACAGACCATAGGTTTAGGTATTATTAGAGACTCATTCTCCTCTCACAGACCATAGGTTTAGGGATTCATTCTCCTTTCACAGACCATAGGTTTAGGGATTATTAGAGACTCATTCTCTTCTCACAGACCACAGGTTTAGAGATTATTAGAGACTCATTCTCCCCTCACAGACCGTAGGTTTAGGGATTATTAGAGACTCATTCTCCTCTCACAGACCAAAGGTTTAAGGATTATTAGAGACTCATACTCCTCTCACAGACCATAGGTTTAGGGATTATTAGAGACTCATTCTCCTCTCACAGACCATAGGTTTAGGGATTCATCCTCCTTTCACAGACCATAGGTTTAGGGATTATTAGAGACTCATTCTCTTCTCACAGACCACAGGTTTAGAGATTATTAGAGACTCACTCTACTCTCACAGGCCATGGGTTTAGGGATTATTAGAGACTCACTCTCCTCTCACAGGCCATAGGTTAATGGATTATTAGAGACTCATCCTCCTCTCACAGACCATTGGTTTAGGGATTATTAGAGTCTCATTCTCCTCCCACAGACCATAGGTTTAGTGATTATTAGAGACTCATTCTCCTCTCACAGACCATAGGTTTAGGGATTCATTCTCCTCTCACAGACCATAGGTTTAGGGATTATTAGAGACTCCTTCTCCTTTCACAGACCAAAGCTTTAGGGATTATTAGAGAGCCATTCTCCTCTCACGGACCATAGGTTTAGGGATTATTAGAGTCTCATTCTCCTCTCACAGACCATAGGTTTAGGGATTATTAAAGACTAATCTTCCTCTCACAGACCATAGGTTTAGGGATTGTTAGAGACTCATTCTCCTCTCACAGACCATAAGATTAGGGATTATTAGAGACTCATTCTCCTCTAACAGACCATAGGTTTAGGGATTATTAGAGACTCATTCTCCTCTCACGGACCATAGGTTTATGGATTATTAAAGACTCATTCTCCTCTCACAGACCATAGGTTTAGGGATTATTAGAGACTCATTTTCCTCTCACAGACCATAGGTTTAGGGATTATTAGAGACTAATGCGACTCTCACAGGCCATGGGTTTAGGGATTATTAGAGATTCATTCTCCTCTCACAGACCATAGGTTTTGGGTTTATTAGAGACTCACTCTCCTTTCACAGACCATAGGTTTAGGGATTATTAGAGACTCATTCTCCTCTCACAGACCATAGGTTTAGGTATTATTAGAGACTCATTCTCCTCTCACAGACCATAGGTTTAGGGATTCATTCTCCTTTCACAGACCATAGGTTTAGGGATTATTAGAGACTCATTCTCTTCTCACAGACCACAGGTTTAGAGATTATTAGAGACTCACTCTACTCTCACAGGCCATGGGTTTAGGGATTATTAGAGACTCACTCTCCTCTCACAGGCCATAGGTTAATGGATTATTAGAGACTCATCCTCCTCTCACAGACCATTGGTTTAGGGATTATTAGAGTCTCATTCTCCTCCCACAGACCATAGGTTTAGTGATTATTAGAGACTCATTCTCCTCTCACAGACCATAGGTTTAGGGATTCATTCTCCTCTCACAGACCATAGGTTTAGGGATTATTAGAGACTCCTTCTCCTTTCACAGACCAAAGCTTTAGGGATTATTAGAGAGCCATTCTCCTCTCACGGACCATAGGTTTAGGGATTATTAGAGACTCATTCTCCTCTCACAGACCATAGGTTTAGGGATTATTAAAGACTAATCTTCCTCTCACAGACCATAGGTTTAGGGATTGTTAGAGACTCATTCTCCTCTCACAGACCATAAGATTAGGGATTATTAGAGACTCATTCTCCTCTAACAGACCATAGGTTTAGGGATTATTAGAGACTCATTCTCCTCTCACGGACCATAGGTTTATGGATTATTAAAGACTCATTCTCCTCTCACAGACCATAGGTTTAGGGATTATTAGAGACTCATTTTCCTCTCACAGACCATAGGTTTAGGGATTATTAGAGACTAATGCGACTCTCACAGACCATAGGATTAGGGATTATTAGAGACTCATTCTCCTCTTACAGAACATAGGTTTAGGGATTATTAGAGACTCATTCTCCTCTCACAGACCATAGGTTTAGGGATTATTAGAGACTCATCCTCCTCTCACAGACCATAGCTTTAGGGATTATTAGAGACTCATTCTCCCCTCACAGACCGTAGGTTTAGGGATTATTAGAGACTCATTCTCCTCTCACAGACCAAAGGTTTAAGGATTATTAGAGACTCATACTCCTCTCACAGACCATAGGTTTAGGGATTATTAGAGACTCATTCTCCTCTCACAGACCATAGGTTTAGGGATTATTAGAGACTCCTTCTCCTTTCACAGACCAAAGCTTTAGGGATTATTAGAGAGCCATTCTCCTCTCACGGACCATAGGTTTAGGGATTATTAGAGACTCATTCTCCTCTCACAGACCATAGGTTTAGGGATTATTAAAGACTAATCTTCCTCTCACAGACCATAGGTTTAGGGATTGTTAGAGACTCATTCTCCTCTCACAGACCATAAGATTAGGGATTATTAGAGACTCATTCTCCTCTAACAGACCATAGGTTTAGGGATTATTAGAGACTCATTCTCCTCTCACGGACCATAGGTTTATGGATTATTAAAGACTCATTCTCCTCTCACAGACCATAGGTTTAGGGATTATTAGAGACTCATTTTCCTCTCACAGACCATAGGTTTAGGGATTATTAGAGACTAATGCGACTCTCACAGACCATAGGATTAGGGATTATTAGAGACTCATTCTCCTCTTACAGAACATAGGTTTAGGGATTATTAGAGACTCATTCTCCTCTCACAGACCATAGGTTTAGGGATTATTAGAGACTCATCCTCCTCTCACAGACCATAGCTTTAGGGATTATTAGAGACTCATTCTCCCCTCACAGACCGTAGGTTTAGGGATTATTAGAGACTCATTCTCCTCTCACAGACCAAAGGTTTAAGGATTATTAGAGACTCATACTCCTCTCACAGACCATAGGTTTAGGGATTATTAGAGACTCATTCTCCTCTCACAGACCATAGGTTTAGGGATTATTAAAGACTAATTTTCCTCTCACAAACCATAGGTTTAGGGATTGTTAGAGACTCATTCTCCTCTCACAGACCATGGGTTTAGGGATTATTAGAGATTCATTCTCCTCTCACAGACCATAGGTTTAGGGATTATTAGAGACTCATTCTCCTCTCACAGACCATAGGTTTATGGATTATTAGAGACTCATCCTCCTCTCACAGACCATAGGTTTAGGGATTATTAGAGACTCATTCTCCTCTCAAAGACCATAGGATTAGGAATTTTTTGAGACTCATTCTCCTCTAACAGGCCATAGGTTTAGGGATTATTAGAGACTCATCCTCCTCTCACAGACCATACGTTTAGGGATTATTAGAGACTCATTCGCCTCTCTCAGACCATACGTTTAGGGATTATTAGAGACTCATTCTCCTCTCACAGACCATAGGTTTAGGGATTATTAAAGACTAATTTTCCTCTCACAGACCATAGGTTTAGGGATTGTTAGAGAGTCATTCTCCTCTCACAGACCATAGGTTTAGGGATTATTAGAGACTCATTCTCCTCTCACAGACCATAGTTTTAGGGATTCATTCTCCTCTCACGGACCATAGGTTTAGGGATTATTAGAGACTCACTCTCCTTTCACAGAACATAGGTTTAGGAATTATTAGAGAGTCATTCTCCTCTCTCAGAACAAAGGTGTAGGGATTATTAGAGACTCATTCTCCTCTCACAGACCATAGTTTTAGGGATTCATTTTCCTCTCACAGACCATAGGTTTACAGATTATTAGAGACTCATTCTCCTCTCACAGACCAGCTTTAGGGATTATTAGAGACTCACTCTACTCTCACAGGCCATGGGTTTAGGGATTATTAGAGACTAATTCTCCTCTCACAGACCATAGGTTTAGGGATTCATTCTCCTTTCACAGACCATAGGTTTAGGGATTATTAGAGACTCATTCTCTTCTCACAGACCATAGGATTAGCAATTTGTAAAGACTCATTCTCCTCTAACAGACCATAGGTTTAGAGATTATTAGAGACTCACTCTACTCTCACAGGCCATGGGTTTAGGGATTATTAGAGACTCACTCTCCTCTCACAGGCCATAGGTTAATGGATTATTAGAGACTCATCCTCCTCTCACAGACCATTGGTTTAGGGATTATTAGAGTCTCATTCTCCTCCCACAGACCATAGGTTTAGGGATTATTAGAGACTCATTCTCCTCTCACAGACCATAGGTTTAGGGATTCATTCTCCTCTCACAGACCATAGGTTTAGGGATTATTAGAGACTCCTTCTCCTTTCACAGACCATAGCTTTAGGGATTCATTCTCCTTTCACAGACCATAGGTTTAGGGATTATTAGAGACTCATTCTCTTCTCACAGACCATAGGTTTAGAGATTATTAGAGACTCACTCTACTCTCACAGGCCATGGGTTTAGGGATTATTAGAGACTCACTCTCCTCTCACAGGCCATAGGTTAATGGATTATTAGAGACTCATCCTCCTCTCACAGACCATTAGTTTAGGGATTATTAGAGTCTCATTCTCCTCCCACAGACCATAGGTTTAGGGATTATTAGAGACTCATTCTCCTCTCACAGACCATAGGTTTAGGGATTCATTCTCCTCTCACAGACCATAGGTTTAGGGATTATTAAAGACTAATCTTCCTCTCACAGACCATAGGTTTAGGGATTGTTAGAGACTCATTCTCCTCTCACAGACCATAAGATTAGGGATTATTAGAGACTCATTCTCCTCTAACAGACCATAGGTTTAGGGATTATTAGAGACTCATTCTCCTCTCACGGACCATAGGTTTATGGATTATTAAAGACTCATTCTCCTCTCACAGACCATAGGTTTAGGGATTATTAGAGACTCATTTTCCTCTCACAGACCATAGGTTTAGGGATTATTAGAGACTAATGCGACTCTCACAGACCATAGGATTAGGGATTATTAGAGACTCATTCTCCTCTTACAGAACATAGGTTTAGGGATTATTAGAGACTCATTCTCCTCTCACAGACCATAGCTTTAGGGATTATTAGAGACTCATTCTCCCCTCACAGACCGTAGGTTTAGGGATTATTAGAGACTCATTCTCCTCTCACAGACCAAAGGTTTAAGGATTATTAGAGACTCATACTCCTCTCACAGACCATAGGTTTAGGGATTATTAGAGACTCATTCTCCTCTCACAGACCATAGGTTTAGGGATTATTAAAGACTAATTTTCCTCTCACAAACCATAGGTTTAGGGATTGTTAGAGACTCATTCTCCTCTCACAGACCATGGGTTTAGGGATTATTAGAGATTCATTCTCCTCTCACAGACCATAGGTTTAGGGATTATTAGAGACTCATTCTCCTCTCAGAGACCATAGGATTAGGATTTTTTTGAGACTCATTCTCCTCTAACAGACCATAGGTTTAGGGATTATTAGAGACTCATTCTCCTCTCACAGACCATAGGTTTAGGGATTATTAGAGACTCATCCTCCTCTCACAGAAAAGAGGTTTAGGGATTATTAGAGACTCATTCTCCTCTCAAAGACCATAGGATTAGGAATTTTTTGAGACTCATTCTCCTCTAACAGGCCATAGGTTTAGGGATTATTAGAGACTCATCCTCCTCTCACAGACCATACGTTTAGGGATTATTAGAGACTCATTCGCCTCTCTCAGACCATACGTTTAGGGATTATTAGAGACTCATTCTCCTCTCACAGACCATAGGTTTAGGGATTATTAAATACTAATTTTCCTCTCACAGACCATAGGTTTAGGGATTGTTAGAGAGTCATTCTCCTCTCACAGACCATAGGTTTAGGGATTATTAGAGACTCATTCTCCTCTCACAGACCATAGTTTTAGGGATTCATTCTCCTCTCACGGACCATAGGTTTAGGGATTATTAGAGACTCACTCTCCTTTCACAGAACATAGGTTTAGGAATTATTAGAGAGTCATTCTCCTCTCTCAGAACAAAGGTGTTGGGATTATTAGAGACTCATTCTCCTCTCACAGACCATAGCTTTAGGGATTCATTCTCCTTTCACAGACCATAGGTTTAGGGATTATTAGAGACTCATTCTCTCCTCACAGACCATAGGTTTAGAGATTATTAGAGACTCACTCTACTCTCACAGGCCATGGGTTTAGGGATTATTAGAGACTCACTCTCCTCTCACAGGCCATAGGTTAATGGATTATTAGAGACTCATCCTCCTCTCACAGACCATTAGTTTAGGCATTATTAGAGTCTCATTCTCCTCCCACAGACCATAGGTTTAGGGATTATTAGAGACTCATTCTCCTCTCACAGACCATAGGTTTAGGGATTCATTCTCCTCTCACAGACCATAGGTTTAGGGATTATTAGAGACTCCTTCTCCTTTCACAGACCATAGCTTTAGGGATTATTAGAGAGCCATTCTCCTCTCACGGACCATAGGTTTAGGGATTATTAGAGACTCATTCTCCTCTCACAGACCATAGGTTTAGGGATTATTAAAGACTAATCTTCCTCTCACAGACCATAGGTTTAGGGATTGTTAGAGACTCATTCTCCTCTCACAGACCATAAGATTAGGGATTATTAGAGACTCATTCTCCTCTAACAGACCATAGGTTTAGGGATTATTAGAGACTCATTCTCCTCTCACGGACCATAGGTTTATGGATTATTAAAGACTCATTCTCCTCTCACAGACCATAGGTTTAGGGATTATTAGAGACTCATTTTCCTCTCACAGACCATAGGATTAGGGATTATTAGAGACTCATTCTCCTCTAACAGACCATAGGTTTAGGGACTATTAGAGACTAATGCTCCTCTCACAGACCATAGGATTAGGGATTATTAGAGACTCATTCTTCTCTAACAGACCATAGGTTTAGAGATTATTAGAGACTCATTCTCCTCTCACAGACCATAGCTTTAGGGATTATTAGAGACTCACTCTCCTCTCACAGGCCATGGGTTTAGGGATTATTGGAAACTCATTCTCCTCTAACAGACCATAGGTTTAGGGATTATTAGAGACTCACTCTCCTTTCACAGACCATACGTTTAGGGATTATTAGAGACTCATTCTCCTCTCACAGACCATAGGATTAGGGATTATTAGAGGCTCATTCTCCTCTAACAGACCATAGGTTAGGGATTATTAGAGACTCATTTTCCTCTCACAGACCATAGGTTTAGGGATTATTAAAGACTAAATTTCCTCTCACAGACCATAGGTTTAGGGATTATTAGAGACTAATGCTCCTCTCACAGACCATAGGATTAGGGATTATTAAAGACTCACTCTCCTCTCACAGACCATAGCTTTAGGGATTATAAGAGACTCACTCTCCTCTCACAGACCATAGGTTTAGGGATTATTAGAGACTCATTCTCATATCACAGACTATGGGTTTAGGGATTATTAGAGACTCATTCTCCTCTCACAGACCATAGGTTAGGGATTATTAGAGACTCATTCTCCTCTCACAGACCATAGGTTTAGGGATTATTAGAGGCTAATGCTCTTCTCACAGACCATAGATTAGGGATTGTTAGAGACTCATTCTCCTCTCACAGACCATAGGTTTAGGGATTATTAGAGACTCATTTTCCTCTCACAGACCATAGGTTTAGGGATTATTAAAGACTAATTTTCTTCTCACAGATCATAGGTTTAGGGATTATTAGAGACTAATGCTCCTCTCACAGACCATGGGATTAGGGATTATTAGAGACTCATTCTCCTCTAACAGACCATAGGTTTAGGGATTATTAGAGACTCATTCTCCTCTCACAGACCATACGTTTAGGGATTATTAGAGACTCATTCGCCTCTCTCAGACAATATGTTTAGGGATTATTAGAGACTCATTCTCCTCTAACAGACCATAGGTTTAGGGATTATTAGAGACTAATGCTCCTCTCACAGACCATAGATTAGGGATTGTTAGAGACTCATTCTCCTCTCACAGACCATAGGATTAGGGATTATTAGAGACTCATTCTCCTCTAACAGACCATAGGTTTAGGGATTATTAGAGACTCATTCTCCTCTAACAGACCATAGGTTTAGGGATTATTAGAGACTCATTCTCCTCTCAGAGACCATAGGATTAGGAATTTTTAGAGACTCATTCTCCTCTCAAAGACCATAGGATTAGGAATTTTTTGAGACTCATTCTCCTCTAACAGACCATGGGTTTAGGGATTATTAGAGACGCATTGTCCTCTCACAGACCATAGCTTTAGGGATTATTAGAGACTCATTCTCCTCTCACAGGCAATAGGTTAATGGATTATTAGAGACTCATCCTCCTCTCACAGACCATACGTTTAGGGATTATTAGAGACTCATTCGCCTCTCACAGACCATAGGTTTAGGGATTATTAGAGACTCATTCTCATCTAACAAACCATAGGTTTAGGGATTATTAGAGACTCATTCTCTATCTAACAGACCATAGGTTTAGGGATTATTAGAGACTCATTTTCCTCTCAAACACCATAGGTTTAGGGATTATTAAAGACTAATTTTCCTCTCACAGACCATAGGTTTAGGGATTATTAGAGATTCATTCTCCTCTCACAGACCATAGGTTTAGGGATTATTAGAGACTCATTCTCCTCTCAAAGACCATAGGATTAGGATTTTTTTGAGACTCATTCTCCTCTAACAGACCATAGGTTTAGGGATTATTAGAGACTCATTGTCCTCTCACAGACCATAGCTTTAGGGATTATTAGACACTCATTCTCCTCTCACAGGCCATAGGTTTAGGGATTATTAGAGACTCATCCTCCTCTCACAGACCATACGTTTAGGGATTATTAGAGACTCATTCGCCTCTCACAGACCATATGTTTAGGGATTATTAGAGACTCATTCTCATTTCACAGACCATGAGTTTGGGGATTATTAGAGACTCATTCTCCTCTCACAGACCATAGGTTTAGGGATTATTAGAGACTAATGCTCCTCTCACAGACCATAGATTAGGAATTTTTTGAGACTCATTCTCCTCTAACAGACCATAGGTTTAGGGATTATTAGAGACTCATTGTCCTCTCACAGACCATAGCTTTAGGGATTATTAGAGACTCATTCTCATCTCACAGGCCATAGGTTAATGGATTATTAGAGACTCATTCTCCTCTCACAGACCATAGGTTTAGGGATTATTTGAGACTCATCCTCCTCTCACAGACCATATCTTTAGGGATTATTAGAGACTCATTCTCATCTCACAGGCCATAGGTTAATGGATTATTAGAGACTCATTCTCCTCTCACAGACCATAGGTTTAGGGATTATTAGAGACTCATTCTCCTCTCACAGACCATAGGTTTAGGGATTATTTGAGACTCATCCTCCTCTCACAGACCATATCTTTAGGGATTATTAGAGACTCATTCCCCTCTCACAGACCATAGGATTATGGATTATTAGAGACTCATTCTCCTCTAACAGACCACAGGTTTAGGGACTATTAGAGACTAATGCTCCTCTCACAGACCATAGGTTTAGGGATTATTAGAGACTCATTCTCCTCTCACAGACCATAGGTTTGGGGATTATTAGAGACTCATTCTCCTCTCACAGACCATAGGTTTAGGGATTATTAAAGACTAATTTTCCTCTCAGAGACCATAGGTTTAGGGATTGTTAGAGACTCATTCTCCTCTCACAGACCATAGGATTAGGGATTATTAGAGACTCATTCTCCTCTAACAGACCATAGGTTTAGGGATTCTTAGAGATTCATTCTCCTCTCAGAGACCATAGGATTATGAATTTTTTGAGACTCATTCTCCTCTAACAGACCATAGGTTTAGGGATTATTAGAGACTCATTGTCCTCTCACAGACCATAGCTTTAGGGATTATTAGAGACTCATTCTCCTCTCACAGGCCATAGGTTAATGGATTATTAGAGACTCATCCTCCTCTCACAGACCATAGGTTTAGGGATTATTAGAGACTCATTCTCCTCTCACAGACCATAGGTTTAGGGATTATTAGAGACTCATCCTCCTCTCACAGACCATATCTTTAGGGATTATTAGAGACTCATTCTCCTCTCACAGACTATAGGATTAGGGATTATTAGAGACTCATTCTCCTCTAACAGACCATAGGTTTAGGGACTATTAGAGACTCATTCTCCTCTCACAGACCATAGGATTAGGGATTATTAGAGACTCATCCTCCTCTCACAGACCATAGTTTTAGGGATTATTAGAGACTCATTCTCCTCTCACAGACCATAGGTTTAGGGATTATTAGAGACTCATTCTCCTCTCACAGACCATAGGTTTAGGGATTATTAAAGACTAATTTTCCTCTCAGAGACCATAGGTTTAGGGATTGTTAGAGACTCATTCTCCTCTCACAGACCATAGGATTAGGGATTATTAGAGACTCATTCTCCTCTAACAGACCATAGGTTTAGGGATTCTTAGAGATTCATTCTCCTCTCAGAGACCATAGGATTATGACTTTTTAGAGACTCATTCCCCTCTTAAAAAACCATAGGATTAGGAATTTTTTGAGACTCATTCTCCTCTAACAGACCATAGGTTTAGGGATTATTAGAGACTCATTGTCCTCTCACAGACCATAGCTTTAGGGATTATTAGAGACTCATTCTCCTCTCACAGGCCTTAGGTTAATGGATTATTAGAGACTCATTCTCCTCTCACAGGCCATAGGTTAATGGATTATTAGAGACTCATCCTCCTCTCACAGACCATAGGTTTAGGGATTATTAGAGACTCATTCTCCTCTCACAGACCATAGGTTTAGGGATTATTAGAGACTCATCCTCCTCTCACAGACCATATCTTTAGGGATTATTAGAGACTCATTCTCCTCTCACAGACCATAGGATTAGGGATTATTAGAGACTCATTCTCCTCTAACAGACCATAGGTTTAGGGACTATTAGAGACTAATGCTCCTCTCACAGACCATAGGATTAGGGATTATTAGAGACTCATCCTCCTCTCACAGACCATAGGTTTAGGGATTATTAGAGACTCATTCTCCTCTCACAGACCATAGGTTTAGGGATTATTAGAGACTCATTCTCCTCTCACAGACCATAGGTTTAGGGATTATTAAAGACTAATTTTCCTCTCAGAGACCATAGGTTTAGGGATTGTTAGAGACTCATTCTCCTCTCACAGACCATAGGATTAGGGATTATTAGAGACTCATTATCCTCTAACAGACCATAGGTTTAGGGATTCTTAGAGATTCATTCTCCTCTCAGAGACCATAGGATTATGAATTTTTAGAGACTCATTCCCCTCTTAAAAAACCATAGGATTAGGAATTTTTTGAGACTCATTCTCCTCTAACAGACCATAGGTTTAGGGATTATTAGAGACTCATTTTCCTCTCACAGACCATAGCTTTAGGGATTATTAGACACTCATTCTCCTCTCACAGGCCATAGGTTTAGGGATTATTAGAGACTCATCCTCCTCTCACAGACCATAGGATTAGGGATTATTAGAGACTCATTCTCCTCTTACAGAACATAGGTTTAGGGATTATTAGAGACTCATTCTCCTCTCAAAGACCATAGGATTAGGAATTTTTTGAGACTCATTCTCCTTTCACAGACCATAGGTTTAGGGATTATTAGAGACTCATTGTCCTCTCACAGACCATAGCTTTAGGGATTATTAGACACTCATTCTCCTCTCACAGGCCATAGGTTTAGGGATTATTAGAGACTCATCCTCCTCTCACAGACCATACGTTTAGGGATTATTAGAGACTCATTCGCCTCTCACAGACCATATGTTTAGGGATTATTAGAGACTCGTTCTCATTTCACAGACCATGAGTTTAGGGATTATTAGAGACTCATTCTCCTCTCACAGACCATAGGTTAGGGATTATTAGAGACTAATGCTCCTCTCACAGACCATAGATTAGGAATTTTTTTAGACTCATTCTCCTCTAACAGACCATAGGTTTAGGGATTATTAGAGACTCATTGTCCTCTCACAGACCATAGCTTTAGGGATTATTAGAGACTCATTCTCATCTCACAGGCCATAGGTTAATGGATTATTAGAGACTCATTATCCTCTCACAGACCATAGGATTAGGGATTATTAGAGACTCATTCTCCTCTCACAGACCATAGGTTTAGGGATTATTAGAGACTCATTCTCCTCTCACAGACCATAGGATTAGGGATTATTAGAGACTCATTCTCCTCTAACAGACCATAGGTTTAGGGATTATTAGAGACTAATGCTCCTCTCACAGATCATAGGTTTAGGGATTATTAGAGACTAATGCTCCTCTCACAGACCATAGATTAGGAATTTTTTGAGACTCATTCTCCTCTAACAGACCATAGGTTTAGGGATTATTAAAGACTCATTGTCCTCTCACAGACCATAGCTTTAGGGATTATTAGAGACTCATCCTCCTCTCACAGACCATAGGTTTAGGGATTATTAGAGACTCATTCTCCTCTCACAGAACATAGGTTTAGGGATTATTAGAGACTCATCCTCCTCTCACAGACCATATCTTTAGGGATTATTAGAGACTCATTCCCCTCTCACAGACCATAGGATTATGGATTATTAGAGACTCATTCTCCTCTAACAGACCACAGGTTTAGGGACTATTAGAGACTAATGCTCCTCTCACAGACCATAGGATTAGGGATTATTAGAGACTCATCCTCCTCTCACAGACCATAGGTTTAGGGATTATTAGAGACTCATTCTCCTCTCACAGACCATAGGTTTAGGGATTATTAGAGACTCATTCTCCTCTCACAGACCATAGGTTTAGGGATTATTAAAGACTAATTTTCCTCTCAGAGACCATAGGTTTAGGGATTGTTAGAGACTCATTCTCCTCTCACAGACCATAGGATTAGGGATTATTAGAGACTCATTCTCCTCTAACAGACCATAGGTTTAGGGATTATTAGAGACTCATTGTCCTCTCACAGACCATAGCTTTAGGGATTATTAGAGACTCATTCTCATCTCACAGGCCATAGGTTAATGGATTATTAGAGACTCATTCTCCTCTCACAGACCATAGGTTTAGGGATTATTAGAGACTCATCCTCCTCTCACAGACCATATCTTTAGGGATTATTAGAGACTCATTCTCCTCTCACAGACCATAGGATTAGGGATTATTAGAGACTCATTGTCCTCTCACAGACCATAGCTTTAGGGATTATTAGAGACTCATTCTCCTCTCACAGGCCTTAGGTTAATGGATTATTAGAGACTCATTCTCCTCTCACAGACCATAGGATTAGGGATTATTAGAGACTCATTGTCCTCTCACAGACCATAGGTTTAGGGATTATTAGAGACTAATGCTCCTCTCACAGATCATAGGTTTAGGGATTATTAGAGACTAATGCTCCTCTCACAGACCATAGATTAGGAATTTTTTGAGACTCATTCTCCTCTAACAGACCATAGGTTTAGGGATTATTAAAGACTCATTGTCCTCTCACAGACCATAGCTTTAGGGATTATTAGAGACTCATTCTCCTCTCACAGGCCATAGGTTAATGGATTATTAGAGACTCATTATCCTCTCACAGACCATAGGATTAGGGATTATTAGAGACTCATTCTCCTCTAACAGACCATAGGTTTAGGGACTATTAGAGACTAATGCTCCTCTCACAGACCATAGGATTAGGGATTATTAGAGACTCATCCTCCTCTCACAGACCATAGGTTTAGGGATTATTAGAGACTCATTCTCCTCTCACAGACCATAGGTTTAGGGATTATTAGAGACTCATTCTCCTCTCACAGACCATAGGTTTAGGGATTATTAAAGACTAATTTTCCTCTCAGAGACCATAGGTTTAGGTATTGTTAGAGACTCATTCTCCTCTCACAGACCATAGGATTAGGGATTATTAGAGACTCATTCTCCTCTAACAGACCATAGGTTTAGGGATTCTTAGAGATTCATTCTCCTCTCAGAGACCATAGGATTATGAATTTTTAGAGACTCATTCCCCTCTTAAAAAACCATAGGATTAGGAATTTTTTGAGACTCATTCTCCTCTAACAGACCATAGGTTTAGGGATTATTAGAGACTCATTTTCCTCTCACAGACCATAGCTTTAGGGATTATTAGACACTCATTCTCCTCTCACAGGCCATAGGTTTAGGGATTATTAGAGACTCATCCTCCTCTCACAGACCATAGGATTAGGGATTATTAGAGACTCATTCTCCTCTTACAGAACATAGGTTTAGGGATTATTAGAGACTCATTCTCCTCTCAAAGACCATAGGATTAGGAATTTTTTGAGACTCATTCTCCTTTCACAGACCATAGGTTTAGGGATTATTAGAGACTCATTGTCCTCTCACAGACCATAGCTTTAGGGATTATTAGACACTCATTCTCCTCTCACAGGCCATAGGTTTAGGGATTATTAGAGACTCATCCTCCTCTCACAGACCATACGTTTAGGGATTATTAGAGACTCATTCGCCTCTCACAGACCATATGTTTAGGGATTATTAGAGACTCGTTCTCATTTCACAGACCATGAGTTTAGGGATTATTAGAGACTCATTCTCCTCTCACAGACCATAGGTTTAGGGATTATTAGAGACTAATGCTCCTCTCACAGACCATAGATTAGGAATTTTTTTAGACTCATTCTCCTCTAACAGACCATAGGTTTAGGGATTATTAGAGACTCATTGTCCTCTCACAGACCATAGCTTTAGGGATTATTAGAGACTCATTCTCATCTCACAGGCCATAGGTTAATGGATTATTAGAGACTCATTATCCTCTCACAGACCATAGGATTAGGGATTATTAGAGACTCATTCTCCTCTCACAGACCATAGGTTTAGGGATTATTAGAGACTCATCCTCCTCTCACAGACCATATCTTTAGGGATTATTAGAGACTCATTCTCCTCTCACAGACCATAGGATTAGGGATTATTAGAGACTCATTCTCCTCTAACAGACCATAGGTTTAGGGATTATTAGAGACTCATCCTCCTCTCACAGACCATAGGTTTAGGGATTATTAGAGACTCATGCTCCTCTCACAGATCATAGGTTTAGGGATTATTAGAGACTAATGCTCCTCTCACAGACCATAGATTAGGAATTTTTTGAGACTCATTCTCCTCTAACAGACCATAGGTTTAGGGATTATTAAAGACTCATTGTCCTCTCACAGACCATAGCTTTAGGGATTATTAGAGACTCATCCTCCTCTCACAGACCATAGGTTTAGGGATTATTAGAGACTCATTCTCCTCTCACAGAACATAGGTTTAGGGATTATTAGAGACTCATCCTCCTCTCACAGACCATATCTTTAGGGATTATTAGAGACTCATTCCCCTCTCACAGACCATAGGATTATGGATTATTAGAGACTCATTCTCCTCTCACAGACCATAGGTTTAGGGATTATTAAAGACTAATTTTCCTCTCAGAGACCTTAGGTTTAGGGATTGTTAGAGACTCATTCTCCTCTCACAGACCATAGGATTAGGGATTATTAGAGACTCATTCTCCTCTAACAGACCATAGGTTTAGGGATTATTAGAGACTCATCCTCCTCTCACAGACCATATCTTTAGGGATTATTAGAGACTCATTCTCCTCTAACAGACCATAGGTTTAGGGATTATTAGAGACTCATTGTCCTCTCACAGACCATAGCTTTAGGGATTATTAGAGACTCATTCTCATCTCACAGGCCATAGGTTAATGGATTATTAGAGACTCATTATCCTCTCACAGACCATAGGATTAGGGATTATTAGAGACTCATTCTCCTCTCACAGACCATAGGTTTAGGGATTATTAGAGACTCATCCTCCTCTCACAGACCATATCTTTAGGGATTATTAGAGACTCATTCTCCTCTCACAGACAATAGGATTAGGGATTATTAGAGACTCATTCTCCTCTAACAGACCATAGGTTTAGGGATTATTAGAGACTAATGCTCCTCTCACAGATCATAGGTTTAGGGATTATTAGAGACTAACGCGCCTCTCACAGACCATAGATTAGGAATTTTTTGAGACTCATTCTCCTCTAACAGACCATAGGTTTAGGGATTATTAAAGACTCATTGTCCTCTCACAGACCATAGGTTTAGGGATTATTAGAGACTCATTCTCCTCTCACAGACCATAGGTTTAGGGATTATTAAAGACTAATTTTCCTCTCAGAGACCATAGGTTTAGGGATTGTTAGAGACTCATTCTCCTCTCACAGACCATAGGATTAGGGATTATTAGAGACTCATTCTCCTCTAACAGACCATAGGTTTAGGGATTATTAGAGACTCATCCTCCTCTCACAGACCATATCTTTAGGGATTATTAGAGACTCATTCTCCTCTAACAGACCATAGGTTTAGGGATTATTAGAGACTCATTGTCCTCTCACAGACCATAGCTTTAGGGATTATTAGAGACTCATTCTCATCTCACAGACCATAGGTTTAGGGATTATTAGAGACTCATCCTCCTCTCACAGACCATATCTTTAGGGATTATTAGAGACTCATTCTCCTCTCACAGACCATAGGATTAGGGATTATTAGAGACTCATTCTCCTCTAACAGACCATAGGTTTAGGGATTATTAGAGACTAATGCTCCTCTCACAGATCATAGGTTTAGGGATTATTAGAGACTAACGCTCCTCTCACAGACCATAGATTAGGAATTTTTTGAGACTCATTCTCCTCTAACAGACCATAGGTTTAGGGATTATTAAAGACTCATTGTCCTCTCACAGACCATAGCTTTAGGGATTATTAGAGACTCATTCTCCTCTCACAGGCCATAGGTTAATGGATTATTAGAGACTCATCCTCCTCTCACAGACCATAGGTTTAGGGATTATTAGAGACTCATTGTCCTCTCACAGACCATAGGTTTAGGGATTATTTGAGACTCATCCTCCTCTCACAGACCATATCTTTAGGGATTATTAGAGACTCATTCCCCTCTCACAGACCATAGGATTATGGATTATTAGAGACTCATTCTCCTCTAACAGACCACAGGTTTAGGGACTATTAGAGACTAATGCTCCTCTCACAGACCATAGGATTAGGGATTATTAGAGACTCATCCTCCTCTCACAGACCATAGGTTTAGGGATTATTAGAGACTCATTCTTCTCTCACAGACCATAGGTTTAGGGATTATTAGAGACTCATTCTCCTCTCACAGACCATAGGTTTAGGGATTATTAAAGACAAATTTTCCTCTCAGAGACCATAGGTTTAGGGATTGTTAGAGACTCATTCTCCTCTCACAGACCATAGGATTAGGGATTATTAGAGACTCATTCTCCTCTAACAGACCATAGGTTTAGGGATTCTTAGAGATTCATTCTCCTCTCAGAGACCATAGGATTATGAATTTTTTGAGACTCATTCTCCTCTAACAGACCATAGGTTTAGGGATTATTAGAGACTCATTGTCCTCTCACAGACCATAGCTTTAGGGATTATTAGAGACTCATTCTCCTCTCACAGGCCATAGGTTAATGGATTATTAGAGACTCATCCTCCTCTCACAGACCATAGGTTTAGGGATTATTAGAGACTCATTCTCCTCTCACAGACCATAGGTTTAGGGATTATTAGAGACTCATCCTCCTCTCACAGACCATATCTTTAGGGATTATTAGAGACTCATTCTCCTCTCACAGACCATAGGATTAGGGATTATTAGAGACTCATTCTCCTCTAACAGACCATAGGTTTAGGGACTATTAGAGACTAATGCTCCTCTCACAGACCATAGGATTAGGGATTATTAGAGACTCATCCTCCTCTCACAGACCATAGTTTTAGGGATTATTAGAGACTCATTCTCCTCTCACAGACCATAGGTTTAGTGATTATTAGAGACTCATTCTCCTCTCACAGACCATAGGTTTAGGGATTATTAAAGACTCATTTTCCTCTCAGAGACCATAGGTTTAGGGATTGTTAGAGACTCATTCTCCTCTCACAGACCATAGGATTAGGGATTATTAGAGACTCATTCTCCTCTAACAGACCATAGGTTTAGGGATTCTTAGATATTCATTCTCCTCTCAGAGACCATAGGATTATGACTTTTTAGAGACTCATTCCCCTCTTAAAAAACCATAGGATTAGGAATTTTTTGAGACTCATTCTCCTCTAACAGACCATAGGTTTAGGGATTATTAGAGACTCATTGTCCTCTCACAGGCCATAGGTTTAGGGATTATTAGAGACTAATGCTCCTCTCACAGACCATAGATTAGGAATTTTTTGAGACTCATTCTCCTCTAGCAGACCATAGGTTTAGGGATTATTAGAGACTCATTGTCCTCTCACAGACCATAGCTTTAGGGATTATTAGAGACTCATTCTCATCTCACAGGCCATAGGTTAATGGATTATTAGAGACTCATTATCCTCTCACAGACCATAGGATTAGGGATTATTAGAGTATCATTCTCCTCTCACAGACCATAGGTTTAGGGATTATTAGAGACTCATTCTCCTCTCACAGACCATAGGATTAGGGATTATTAGAGACTCATTCTCCTCTAACAGACCATAGGATTAGGGATTATTAGAGACTCATCCTCCTCTCACAGACCATATCTTTAGGGATTATTAGAGACTCATTCTCCTCTCACAGACCATAGGATTAGGGATTATTAGAGACTCATTCTCCTCTAACAGACCATAGGTTTAGGGATTATTAGAGACTAATGCTCCTCTCACAGATCATAGGTTTAGGGATTATTAGAGACTAATGCTCCTCTCACAGACCATAGATTAGGAATTTTTTGAGACTCATTCTCCTCTAACAGACCATAGGTTTAGGGATTATTAAAGACTCATTGTCCTCTCACAGACCATAGCTTTAGGGATTATTAGAGACTAATCCTCCTCTCACAGACCATAGGTTTAGGGATTATTAGAGACTCATTCTCCTCTCACAGAACATAGGTTTAGGGATTATTAGAGACTCATCCTCCTCTCACAGACCATATCTTTAGGGATTATTAGAGACTCATTCCCCTCTCACAGACCATAGGATTATGGATTATTAGAGACTCATTCTCCTCTAACAGACCACAGGTTTAGGGACTATTAGAGACTAATGCTCCTCTCACAGACCATAGGATTAGGGATTATTAGAGACTCATCCTCCTCTCACAGACCATAGGTTTAGGGATTATTAGAGACTCATTCTCCTCTCACAGACCATAGGTTTAGGGATTATTAGAGACTCATTCTCCTCTCACAGACCATAGGTTTAGGGATTATTAAAGACTAATTTTCCTCTCAGAGACCATAGGTTTAGGGATTGTTAGAGACTCATTCTCCTCTCACAGACCATAGGATTAGGGATTATTAGAGACTCATTCTCCTCTAACAGACCATAGGTTTAGGGATTCTTAGAGATTCATTCTCCTCTCAGAGACCATAGGATTATGAATTTTTTGAGACTCATTCTCCTCTAACAGACCATAGGTTTAGGGATTATTAGAGACTCATTGTCCTCTCACAGACCATAGCTTTAGGGATTATTAGAGACTCATTCTCCTCTCACAGGCCATAGGTTAATGGATTATTAGAGACTCATCCTCCTCTCACAGACCATAGGTTTAGGGATTATTAGAGACTCATTCTCCTCTCACAGACCATAGGTTTAGGGATTATTAGAGACTCATCCTCCTCTCACAGACCATATCTTTAGGGATTATTAGAGACTCATTCTCCTCTCACAGACCATAGGATTAGGGATTATTAGAGACTCATCCTCCTCTCACAGACCATAGGTTTAGGGATTATTAGAGACTCATTCTCCTCTCACAGACCATAGGTTTAGGGATTATTAGAGACTCATTCTCCTCTCACAGACCATAGGTTTAGGGATTATTAAAGACAAATTTTCCTCTCAGAGACCATAGGTTTAGGGATTGTTAGAGACTCATTCTCCTCTCACAGACCATAGGATTAGGGATTATTAGAGACTCATTCTCCTCTAACAGACCATAGGTTTAGGGATTCTTAGAGATTCATTCTCCTCTCAGAGACCATAGGATTATGACTTTTTAGAGACTCATTCCCCTCTTAAAAAACCATAGGATTAGGAATTTTTTGAGACTCATTCTCCTCTAACAGACCATAGGTTTAGGGATTATTAGAGACTCATTGTCCTCTCACAGACCATAGCTTTAGGGATTATTAGAGACTCATTCTCCTCTCACAGGCCTTAGGTTAATGGATTATTAGAGACTCATTCTCCTCTCACAGGCCATAGGTTAATGGATTATTAGAGACTCATTATCCTCTCACAGACCATAGGATTAGGGATTATTAGAGACTCATTCTCCTCTAACAGACCATAGGTTTAGGGATTATTAGAGACTCATTGTCCTCTCACAGACCATAGCTTTAGGGATTATTAGACACTCATTCTCCTCTCACAGGCCATAGGTTTAGGGATTATTAGAGACTCATCCTCCTCTCACAGACCATAGGATTAGGGATTATTAGAGACTCATTCTCCTCTTACAGAACATAGGTTTAGGGATTATTAGAGACTCATTCTCCTCTCAAAGACCATAGGATTAGGAATTTTTTGAGACTCATTCTCCTCTAACAGACCATAGGTTTAGGGATTATTAGAGACTCATTGTCCTCTCACAGACCATAGCTTTAGGGATTATTAGACACTCATTCTCCTCTCACAGGCCATAGGTTTAGGGATTATTAGAGACTCATCCTCCTCTCACAGACCATACGTTTAGGGATTATTAGAGACTCATTCGCCTCTCACAGACCATATGTTTAGGGATTATTAGAGACTCGTTCTCATTTCACAGACCATGAGTTTAGGGATTATTAGAGACTCATTCTCCTCTCACAGACCATAGGTTTAGGGATTATTAGAGACTAATGCTCCTCTCACAGACCATAGATTAGGAATTTTTTGAGACTCATTCTCCTCTAGCAGACCATAGGTTTAGGGATTATTAGAGACTCATTGTCCTCTCACAGACCATAGCTTTAGGGATTATTAGAGACTCATTCTCATCTCACAGGCCATAGGTTAATGGATTATTAGAGACTCATTCTCCTCTCACAGACCATAGGATTAGGGATTATTAGAGACTCATTCTCCTCTCACAGACCATAGGTTTAGGGATTATTAGAGACTCATCCTCCTCTCACAGACCATATCTTTAGGGATTATTAGAGACTCATTCTCCTCTCACAGACCATAGGATTAGGGATTATTAGAGACTCATTCTCCTCTAACAGACCATAGGTTTAGGGATTATTAGAGACTAATGCTCCTCTCACAGATCATAGGTTTAGGGATTATTAGAGACTAATGCTCCTCTCACAGACCATAGATTAGGAATTTTTTGAGACTCATTCTCCTCTAACAGACCATAGGTTTAGGGATTATTAAAGACTCATTGTCCTCTCACAGACCATAGCTTTAGGGATTATTAGAGACTCATCCTCCTCTCACAGACCATAGGTTTAGGGATTATTAGAGACTCATTCTCCTCTCACAGAACATAGGTTTAGGGATTATTAGAGACTCATCCTCCTCTCACAGACCATATCTTTAGGGATTATTAGAGACTCATTCCCCTCTCACAGACCATAGGATTATGGATTATTAGAGACTCATTCTCCTCTAACAGACCACAGGTTTAGGGACTATTAGAGACTAATGCTCCTCTCACAGACCATAGGATTAGGGATTATTAGAGACTCATCCTCCTCTCACAGACCATAGGTTTAGGGATTATTAGAGACTCATTCTCCTCTCACAGACCATAGGTTTAGGGATTATTAGAGACTCATTCTCCTCTCACAGACCATAGGTTTAGGGATTATTAGAGACTAATTTTCCTCTCAGAGACCATAGGTTTAGGGATTGTTAGAGACTCATTCTCCTCTCACAGACCATAGGATTAGGGATTATTAGAGACTCATTCTCCTCTAACAGACCATAGGTTTAGGGATTCTTAGAGATTCATTCTCCTCTCAGAGACCATAGGATTATGCATTTTTTGAGACTCATTCTCCTCTAACAGACCATAGGTTTAGGGATTATTAGAGACTCATTGTCCTCTCACAGACCATAGCTTTAGGGATTATTAGAGACTCATTCTCCTCTCACAGGCCATAGGTTAATGGATTATTAGAGACTCATCCTCCTCTCACAGACCATAGGTTTAGGGATTATTAGAGACTCATTCTCCTCTCACAGACCATAGGTTTAGGGATTATTAGAGACTCATCCTCCTCTCACAGACCATATCTTTAGGGATTATTAGAGACTCATTCTCCTCTCACAGACCATAGGATTAGGGATTATTAGAGACTCATCCTCCTCTCACAGACCATAGGTTTAGGGATTATTAGAGACTCATTCTCCTCTCACAGACCATAGGTTTAGGGATTATTAGAGACTCATTCTCCTCTCACAGACCATAGGTTTAGGGATTATTAAAGACTAATTTTCCTCTCAGAGACCATAGGTTTAGGGATTGTTAGAGACTCATTCTCCTCTCACAGACCATAGGATTAGGGATTATTAGAGACTCATTCTCCTCTAACAGACCATAGGTTTAGGGATTCTTAGAGATTCATTCTCCTCTCAGAGACCATAGGATTATGACTTTTTAGAGACTCATTCCCCTCTTAAAAAACCATAGGATTAGGAATTTTTTGAGACTCATTCTCCTCTAACAGACCATAGGTTTAGGGATTATTAGAGACTCATTGTCCTCTCACAGACCATAGGTTAATGGATTATTAGAGACTCATCCTCCTCTCACAGACCATAGGTTTAGGGATTATTAGAGACTCATTCTCCTCTCACAGACCATAGGTTTAGGGATTATTAGAGACTCATCCTCCTCTCACAGACCATATCTTTAGGGATTATTAGAGACTCATTCTCCTCTCACCGACCATAGGATTAGGGATTATTAGAGACTCATTCTCCTCTAACAGACCATAGGTTTAGGGACTATTAGAGACTAATGCTCCTCTCACAGACCATAGGATTAGGGATTATTAGAGACTCACTCTCCTCTCACAGACCATAGGTTTAGGGATTATTAGAGACTCATTCTCCTCTCACAGACCATAGGTTTAGGGATTATTAGAGACTCATTCTCCTCTCACAGACCATAGGTTTAGGGATTATTAAATAGTAATTTTCCTCTCAGAGACCATAGGTTTAGGGATTGTTAGAGACTCATTCTCCTCTCACAGACCATAGGATTAGGGATTATTAGAGACTCATTCTCCTCTAACAGACCATAGGTTTAGGGATTATTAGAGATTCATTCTCATCTCACAGACCATAGGTTTAGGAATAATTAGAGACTCATCCTCCTCTCACAGACCATAGGTTTAGGGATTATTAGAGACTCATTCTCCTCTCACAGACCATATGTTTAGGGATTATTAAAGACTAATTTTCCTCTCAGAGACCATAGGTTTAGGGATTGTTAGAGACTCATTCTCCTCTCACAGACCATAGGATTAGGGATTATTAGAGACTCATTCTTCTCTAACAGACCATAGGTTTAGGGATTCTTAGAGACTCATTCTCCTCTCAGAGACCATAGGATTATGAATTTTTAGAGACTCATTCCCCTCTCAAAGACCATAGGATTAGGAATTTTTTGAGACTCATTCTCCTCTAACAGACCATAGGTTTAGGGATTATTACAGACTCATTGTCCTCTCACAGACCATAGCTTTAGGGATTATTAGAGACTCATTCTCCTCTCACAGGCCATAGGTTAATGGACTATTAGAGACTCATCCTCCTCTCACAGACCATAGGATTAGGGATTATTAGAGACTCATTCTCCTCTTACAGAACATAGGTTTAGGGATTATTAGAGACTCATTCTCCTCTCGCAGACCACAGGTTTAGGGATTATTAGAGACTCATCCTCCTCTCACAGACCATATCTTTAGGGATTATTAGAGACTCATTCTCCTCTCACAGACCGTAGGTTTAGGGATTATTAGAGACTCATTCTCCTCTCACAGACCAAAGGTTTAAGGATTATTAGAGAGTCATTCTCCTCTCACAGACCATAGGTTTAGGGATTATTAGAGTCTCATTCACATCTCACAGACGATAGGTTTAGGGATTATTAGAGACTCATTCTCATCTCACAGACCATAGGTTTAGGGATTATTAAAGACTCATTCTCCTCTCACAGACCATAGGTTTAGGGATTATTAGAGACTCATTCTCCTCTCTCTTATTAGAGACTCATTCTCATCTCACAGACCATAGGTTTAGGGATTATTAAAGACTCATTCTCCTCTCACAGACCATAGGTTTAGGGTTTATTAGAGACTCATTCTCCTCTCACAGACCATAGGTTTAGGGATTATTAGAGACTCACTCTCCTTTCACAGACCATAGGTTTAGGGATTATTAGAAAGTCATTCTCCTCTCACAGACCATAGGTTTAGGGATTATTGGAGACTCATTCTCCTCTCACAGACCATATCTTTAGGGATTATTAGAGACTCATTCTCCTCTCACATACCGTAGGTTTAGGGATTATTAGAGACTCATTCTCCTCTCACAGACCAAAGGTTTAAGGATTATTAGAGAGTCATTCTCCTCTCACAGACCATAGGTTTAGGGATTATTAGAGTCTCATTCACATCTCACAGACGATAGGTTTAGGGATTATTAGAGACTCATTCTCATCTCACAGACCATAGGTTTAGGGATTATTAAAGACTCATTCTCCTCTCACAGACCATAGGTTTAGGGATTATTAGAGACTCATTCTCCTCTCTCTTATTAGAGACTCATTCTCATCTCACAGACCATAGGTTTAGGGATTATTAAAGACTCATTGTCCTCTCACAGACCATAGGTTTAGGGATTATTACAGACTCATTGTCCTCTCACAGACCATAGCTTTAGGGATTATTAGAGACTCATTGTCCTCTCACAGACCATAGCTTTAGGGATTATTAGAGACTCATTCTCCTCTCACAGGCCATAGGTTTAGGGATTATTAGAGACTCATCCTCCTCTCACAGACCATAGGATTAGGGATTATTAGAGACTCATTCTCCTCTTACAGAACATAGGTTTAGGGATTATTAGAGACTCATTCTCCTCTCACAGACCATAGGTTTAGGGATTATTAGAGACTCATTCTCCTCTCACAGACCATATCTTTAGGGATTATTAGAGACTCATTCTCCTCTCACAGACCGTAGGTTTAGGGATTATTAGAGACTCATTCTCCTCTAACAGACCATAGGTTTAGGGATTATTAGAGACTCATTCTCATCTCACAGACCATAGGTTTAGGGATAATTAGAGACTCATCCTCCTCTCACAGACCATAGGTTTAGGGATTATTAGAGACTCATTCTCCTCTCACAGACCATATGTTTAGGGATTATTAAAGACTAATTTTCCTCTCAGAGACCATAGGTTTAGGGATTGTTAGAGACTCATTCTCCTCTCACAGACCATAGGATTAGGGATTATTAGAGACTCATTCTTCTCTAACAGACCATAGGTTTAGGGATTCTTAGAGACTCATTCTCCTCTCAGAGACCATAGGATTATGAATTTTTAGAGACTCATTCCCCTCTCAAAGACCATAGGATTAGGAATTTTTTGAGACTCATTCTCCTCTAACAGACCATAGGTTTAGGGATTATTACAGACTCATTGTTCTCTCACAGACCATAGCTTTAGGGATTATTAGAGACTCATTCTCCTCTCACAGGCCATAGGTTAATGGACTATTAGAGACTCATCCTCCTCTCACAGACCATATCTTTAGGGATTATTAGAGACTCATTCTCCTCTCACAGACCGTAGGTTTAGGGATTATTAGAGACTCATTCTCCTCTCACAGACCAAAGGTTTAAGGATTATTAGAGAGTCATTCTCCTCTCACAGACCATAGGTTTAGGGATTATTAGAGTCTCATTCACATCTCACAGACGATAGGTTTAGGGATTATTAGAGACTCATTCTCATCTCACAGACCATAGGTTTAGGGATTATTAGAGTCTCATTCACATCTCACAGAAGATAGGTTTAGGGATTATTAGAGACTCATTCTCCTCTACCAGACCATAGGTTTAGGGATTATTAGAGACTCATTCTCATCTCACAGACCATAGGTTTCGGGATAATTAGAGACTCATCCTCCTCTCACAGACCATAGGTTTAGGGATTATTAGAGACTCATTCTCCTCTCACAGACCATATGTTTAGGGATTATTAAAGACTAATTTTCCTCTCAGAGACCATAGGATTAGGAATTTTTTGAGACTCATTCTCCTCTAACAGACCATAGGTTTAGGGATTATTACAGACTCATTGTCCTCTCACAGACCATAGCTTTAGGGATTATTAGAGACTCATTCTCCTCTCACAGGCCATAGGTTAATGGACTATTAGAGACTCATCCTCCTCTCACAGACCATATCTTTAGGGATTATTAGAGACTCATTCTCCTCTCACAGACCGTAGGTTTAGGGATTATTAGAGACTCATTCTCCTCTCACAGACCAAAGGTTTAAGGATTATTAGAGAGTCATTCTCCTCTCACAGACCATAGGTTTAGGGATTATTAGAGTCTCATTCACATCTCACAGACGATAGGTTTAGGGATTATTAGAGACTCATTCTCATCTCACAGACCATAGGTTTAGGGATTATTAAAGACTCATTCTCCTCTCACAGACCATAGGTTTAGGGATTATTAGAGACTCATTCTCCTCTCTCTTATTAGAGACTCATTCTCATCTCACAGACCATAGGTTTAGGGATTATTAAAGACTCATTCTCCTCTCACAGACCATAGGTTTAGGGTTTATTAGAGACTCATTCTCCTCTCACAGACCATAGGTTTAGGGATTATTAGAGACTCACTCTCCTTTCACAGACCATAGGTTTAGGGATTATTAGAAAGTCATTCTCCTCTCACAGACCATAGGTTTAGGGATTATTGGAGACTCATTCTCCTCTCACAGACCATATCTTTAGGGATTATTAGAGACTCATTCTCCTCTCACAGACCGTAGGTTTAGGGATTATTAGAGACTCATTCTCCTCTCACAGACCAAAGGTTTAAGGATTATTAGAGAGTCATTCTCCTCTCACAGACCATAGGTTTAGGGATTATTAGAGTCTCATTCACATCTCACAGACGATAGGTTTAGGGATTATTAGAGACTCATTCTCATCTCACAGACCATAGGTTTAGGGATTATTAAAGACTCATTCTCCTCTCACAGACCATAGGTTTAGGGATTATTAGAGACTCATTCTCCTCTCTCTTATTAGAGACTCATTCTCATCTCACAGACCATAGGTTTAGGGATTATTAAAGACTCATTGTCCTCTCACAGACCATAGGTTTAGGGATTATTGGAGACTCATTCTCCTCTCACAGAACATAGGTTTAGGGATTATTAGAGAGTCATTCTCCTCTAACAGACCATAGCTTTAGGGATTATTAGAGACTCATTCTCCTCTCACAGACCGTAGGTTTAGGGATTATTAGAGACTCATTCTCCTCTCACAGACCATAGGTTTAAGGATTATTAGAGACTAATTCTCCTCTCACAGACCATAGGTTTAGGGATTACTAGAGACTAATGCTCCTCTCACAGACCATAGATTAGGGATTGTTAGAGACTCATTCTCCTCTCACAGACTTTAGGATTAGGGATTATTAAAGACTCATTTTCCTCTCACAGATAATAGGTTTAGGGATTATTAGAGACTAATGCTCCTCTCACAGACCATAGGATTAGGTATTATTAGAGACTCATTCTCCTCTAACAGACCATAGGTTTAGGGATCATTAGAGACTCATTCTCCTCTCACAGACCATAGGTTTAGGGATTATTAGAGACTCATCCTCCTCTCACAGACCATAGGTTTAGGGATTATTAGAGACTCATTCTCCTCTCACAGACCATAGGTTTAGGGATTATTAGAGACTCATTCTCCTCTCACAGACCATAGGTTTAGGGACTATTAAAGACTCATTCTCCTCTAACAGACCATAGGTTTAGGGATTATTAGAGACTCATCCTCCTCTCACAGACCATACGTTTAGGGATTATTAGAGACTCATTCACCTCTCACAGACCAAAGGTTTAAGGATTATTAGAGAGTCATTCTCCTCTCACAGACCATAGGTTTAGGGATTATTAGAGACTCATTCTCCTCTCACAGACCATAGGTTTAGGGATTATTAGAGACTCATTCTCCTCTCACAGACCATAGGTTTAGGGATTATTGGAGACTCATTCTCCTCTCACAGACCATATCTTTAGGGATTATTAGAGACTCATTCTCCTCTCACAGACAGTAGGTTTAGGGATTATTAGAGACTCATTCTCCTCTCACAGACCAAAGGTTTAAGGATTATTAGAGAGTCATTCTCCTCTCACAGACCATAGGTTTAGGGATTATTAGAGTCTCATTCACATCTCACAGACGATAGGTTTAGGGATTATTAGAGACTCATTCTCATCTCACAGACCATAGGTTTAGGGATTATTAAAGACTCATTTTCCTCTCACAGACCATAGGTTTAGGGATTATTAGAGACTCATTCTCCTCTCTCTTATTAGAGACTCATTCTCATCTCACAGACCATAGGTTTAGGGATTATTAAAGACTCATTCTCCTCTCACAGACCATAGGTTTAGGGATTATTGGAGACTCATTCTCCTCTCACAGAACATAGGTTTAGGGATTATTAGAGAGTCATTCTCCTCTAACAGACCATAGCTTTAGGGATTATTAGAGACTCATTCTCCTCTCACAGACCGTAGGTTTAGGGATTATTAGAGACTCATTCTCCTCTCACAGACCATAGGTTTAAGGATTATTAGAGACTAATTCTCCTCTCACAGACCATAGGTTTAGGGATTATTAGAGACTAATGCTCCTCTCACAGACCATAGATTAGGGATTGTTAGAGACTCATTCTCCTCTCACAGACCATAGGATTAGGGATTATTAAAGACTCATTTTCCTCTCACAGATAATAGGTTTAGGGATTATTAGAGACTAATGCTCCTCTCACAGACCATAGGATTAGGTATTATTAGAGACTCATTCTCCTCTAACAGACCATAGGTTTAGGGATCATTAGAGACTCATTCTCCTCTCACAGACCATAGGTTTAGGGATTATTAGAGACTCATCCTCCTCTCACAGACCATAGGTTTAGGGATTATTAGAGACTCATTCTCCTCTCACAGACCATAGGTTTAGGGATTATTAGAGACTCATTCTCCTCTCACAGACCATAGGTTTAGGGATTATTAAAGACTCATTCTCCTCTAACAGACCATAGGTTTAGGGATTATTAGAGACTCATCATCCTCTCACAGACCATACGTTTAGGGATTATTAGAGACTCATTCGCCTCTCACAGACCCTAGGTTTAGGGATTATTAGAGACTCATTCTCATTTCACAGACCATGGGTTTAGGGATTATTAGAGACTCATTCTCCTCTCACAGACCATAGGTTTAGGTATTATTAGAGACTAATGCTCCTCTCACAGACCATAGTTTAGGGATTGTTAGAGACTCATTCTCCTCTCACAGACCATAGGATTAGGGATTATTAGAGACTCATTCTCCTCTAACAGACCATAGGTTTAGGGATTATTAGAGACTAATTTTCCTCTCACAGACCATAGGTTTAGGGACTATTAAAGACTAATTTTCCTCTCACAGATCATAGTTTTAGGGATTATTAGAGACTAATGCTCCTCTCACAGACCATAGGATTAGGGATTATTAGAGACTCATTCTCCTCTAACAGACCATAGGTTTAGGGATTATTAGAGACTCATTCTCCTCTCACAGACCATAGGTTTAGGGATTATTAGAGACTCATCCTCCTCTCACAGACCATAGGTTTAGGGATTATTAGAGACTCATTCTCCTCTCACAGACCATAGGTTTAGGGATTATTAGAGACTAATGCTCCTCTCACAGACCATAGATTAGGGATTATTAGAGACTCATTCTCTTCTAACAGACCATAGGTTTAGGGATTATTAGAGACTCATCCTCCAATAACAGACCATAGCTTTAGGGATTATTAGAGACTCATTCTCCTCTCACAGACCGTAGGTTTAGGGATTATTAGAGACTCATTCTCCTCTCACAGACCATAGGTTTAAGGATTATTAGAGACTCATTCTCCTCTCACAGAACATAGGTTTAGGGATTATTAGAAAGTCATTCTCCTATCACAGACCATAGCTTTAGGGATTATTAGAGACTCATTCTCCTCTCACAGACCATAGGTTTAGGGATTATTAGAGACTAATGCTCCTCTCACAGACCATAGATTAGGGATTATTAGAGACTCATTCTGCTCTCACAGACCATAGGTTTAGGGATTATTAAAGACTCATTTTCCTCTCACAGACCATAGGTTTAGGGATTATTAGAGACTCATCCTCCTCTCACAGACCATAGGATTAGGGATTATTAGAGACTCATTCTCCTCTAACAGACCATAGGTTTAGGGATTGTTAGAGACTCATTATCCTCTCACAGACCATAGGTTTAGGGATTATTAAAAACTAGTTTTCCTCTCACAGATCATAGGTTTAGGGATTATTAGAGACTAATGCTCCTCTCACAGACCATAGATTAGGGATTATTAGAGACTCATTCTCCTCTAACAGACCATAGGTTTGGGGATTAGTAGAGACTCATTCTCCTCTCACAGACCATAGGTTTAGGGATTATTAGAGACTCATCCTCCTCTAACAGACCATAGCTTTAGGGATTATTAGAGACTCATTCTCCTCTCACAGACCGTAGGTTTAGGGATTATTAGAGACTCATTTTCCTCTCACAGACCATAGGTTTAGGGACTATTAAAGACTAATTTTCCTCTCACAGATCATAGTTTTAGGGATTATTAGAGACTAATGCTCCTCTCACAGACCATAGGATTAGGGATTATTAGAGACTCATTCTCCTCTCACAGACCATAGGTTTAGGGATTATTAGAGACTCATCCTCCTCTCACAGACCATAGGTTTAGGGATTATTAGAGACTCATTCTCCTCTCACAGACCATAGGTTTAGGGATTATTAGAGACTCATTATCCTCTCACAGACCATAGGTTTATGGATTATTAAAGACTCGTTTTCCTCTCACAGACCATAGGTTTAGGGATTATTAGAGACTAATGCTCCTCTCACAGACCATAGATTAGGGATTATTAGAGACTCATTCTCTTCTAACAGACCATAGGTTTAGGGATTATTAGAGACTCATCCTCCAATAACAGACCATAGCTTTAGGGATTATTAGAGACTCATTCTCCTCTCACAGACCGTAGGTTTAGGGATTATTAGAGACTCATTCTCCTCTCACAGACCATAGGTTTAAGGATTATTAGAGACTCATTCTCCTCTCACAGAACATAGGTTTAGGGATTATTAGAAAGTCATTCTCCTATCACAGACCATAGCTTTAGGGATTATTAGAGACTCATTCTCCTCTCACAGACCATAGGTTTAGGGATTATTAGAGACTAATGCTCCTCTCACAGACCATAGATTAGGGATTATTAGAGACTCATTCTGCTCTCACAGACCATAGGTTTAGGGATTATTAAAGACTCATTTTCCTCTCACAGACCATAGGTTTAGGGATTATTAGAGACTCATCCTCCTCTCACAGACCATAGGATTAGGGATTATTAGAGACTCATTCTCCTCTAACAGACCATAGGTTTAGGGATTGTTAGAGACTCATTATCCTCTCACAGACCATAGGTTTAGGGATTATTAAAAACTAGTTTTCCTCTCACAGATCATAGGTTTAGGGATTATTAGAGACTAATGCTCCTCTCACAGACCATAGATTAGGGATTATTAGAGACTCATTCTCCTCTAACAGACCATAGGTTTGGGGATTAGTAGAGACTCATTCTCCTCTCACAGACCATAGGTTTAGGGATTATTAGAGACTCATCCTCCTCTAACAGACCATAGCTTTAGGGATTATTAGAGACTCATTCTCCTCTCACAGACCGTAGGTTTAGGGATTATTAGAGACTCATTCTCCTCTAACAGACCATAGGTTTAGGGATTATTAGAGACTCATTCTCCTCTCACAGACCATAGATTTAGGGATTATTAGAGACTCATTCTCCTCTCACAGACCGTAGGTTTAGGGATTATTAGAGACTCATTCTCCTCTCACAGACCATAGGTTTAAGGATTGTTAGGGACTCATTCTCCTCTCACAGAACATAGCTTTAGGGATTATTAGAGAGTCATATTCCTCTCACAGACCATAGGTTTAGGGATTATTAGAGACTCATTCTCCTCTCACAGACCATAGGTTTAGGGATTATTAGAGACTCATTCGCCTCTCACAGACCAGAAGTTTAGGGAATTTTAGAGACTCATTCTCCTCTCACAGACCATAGGTTTAGGGATTATTAGAGACTCATTCTCCTCTCATAGACCATAGGCATAGGGTCTATTAGAGACTCACTCTCCTTTCACAGACCATAGGTTTAGGGATTATTAGAGAGTCATTCTCCTCTCACAGACCATAGGTTTAGGGATTATTAGATACTCATTCTCCTCTCACAGACCATATGTTTAAGGATTCATTCTCCTCTCACAGACCATAGGATTAGGGATTATTAGAGACTCATTCTCCTCTAACAGACCATAGGTTTAGGGATTGTTAGAGACTCATTATCCTCTCACAGACCATAGGTTTAGGGATTATTAAAAACTAGTTTTCCTCTCACAGATCATAGGTTTAGGGATTATTAGAGACTAATGCTCCTCTCACAGACCATAGATTAGGGATTATTAGAGACTCATTCTCCTCTAACAGACCATAGGTTTGGGGATTAGTAGAGACTCATTCTCCTCTCACAGACCATAGGTTTAGGGATTATTAGAGACTCATCCTCCTCTAACAGACCATAGCTTTAGGGATTATTAGAGACTCATTCTCCTCTCACAGACCGTAGGTTTAGGGATTATTAGAGACTCATTCTCCTCTAACAGACCATAGGTTTAGGGATTATTAGAGACTCATTCTCCTCTCACAGACCATAGATTTAGGGATTATTAGAGACTCATTCTCCTCTCACAGACCGTAGGTTTAGGGATTATTAGAGACTCATTCTCCTCTCACAGACCATAGGTTTAAGGATTGTTAGAGACTCATTCTCCTCTCACAGAACATAGCTTTAGGGATTATTAGAGAGTCATATTCCTCTCACAGACCATAGGTTTAGGGATTATTAGAGACTCATTCTCCTCTCACAGACCATAGGTTTAGGGATTATTAGAGACTCATTCGCCTCTCACAGACCAGAAGTTTAGGGAATTTTAGAGACTCATTCTCCTCTCACAGACCATAGGTTTAGGGATTATTAGAGACTCATTCTCCTCTCATAGACCATAGGCATAGGGATTATTAGAGACTCACTCTCCTTTCACAGACCATAGGTTTAGGGATTATTAGAGAGTCATTCTCCTCTCACAGACCATAGGTTTAGGGATTATTAGATACTCATTCTCCTCTCACAGACCATATGTTTAAGGATTCATTCTCCTCTCACAGACCATAGGTTTATGGATTATTAGAGACTCATTCTCCTCTCACAGACCATAGGTTTGGGGATTATTAGAGACTCACTCTCCTCTCACAGACCATAGGTTTATGGATTATTAGAGACTCATTCTCCTCTCACAGACCATAGGTATAGGGATTATTAGAGACTCACTCTCCTTTCACAGACCATAGGTTTAGTGATTATTAGAGACTCATTCTCCTCTCACAGACCATAGGTTTGGGGATTATTAGAGACTCATTCTCTGCTCACAGACCATAGGTTTAGGGATTATTAGAGACTCATTCTCCTCTCACAGACCATAGGTTTGGGGATTATTAGAGACTCACTCTCCTCTCACAGACCATAGGTTTAGGGATTATTAGAGACTCATCCTCCTCTCACAGACCATAGGTTTAGGGATTATTAGAGACTCATTCTCCTCTCACAGACCATAGGTTTAGGGATTATTAGAGACTCATCCTCCTCTCACAGACCATAGGATTAGGAATTTTTTGAGACTCATTCTCCTCTAACAGACCATAGGTTTAGGGATTATTAGAGACTCATCCTCCTCTCACAGACCATACGTTTAGGGATTATTAGAGACTCATTCGCCTCTCACAGACCATAGGTTTAGGGATTATTAGAGACGCATTCTCATTTCACAGACCATGGGTTTAGGGATTATTAGAGACTAATTCTCCTCTCACAGACCATAGGTTTAGGGATTACTAGAGACTAATGCTCCTCTCACAGACCATAGATTAGGGATTGTTAGAGACTCATTCTCCTCTCACAGACCATAGGATTAGGGATTATTAAAGACTAATTTTCCTCTCACAGATAATAGGTTTAGGGATTATTAGAGACTAATGCTCCTCTCACAGACCATAGGATTAGGTATTATTAGAGACTCATTCTCCTCTAACAGACCATAGGTTTAGGGATTATTAAAGACTCATTCTCCTCTAACAGACCATAGGTTTAGGGATTATTAGAGACTCATCCTCCTCTCACAGACCATACGTTTAGGGATTATTAGAGACTCATTCGCCTCTCACAGACCCTAGGTTTAGGGATTATTAGAGACTCATTCTCATTTCATAGACCATGGGTTTAGGGATTATTAGAGACTCATTCTCCTCTCACAGACCATAGGTTTAGGGATTATTAGAGACTAATGCTCCTCTCACAGACCATAGTTTAGGGATTGTTAGAGACTCATTCTCCTCTCACAGACCATAGGATTAGGGATTATTAGAGACTCATTCTCCTCTAACAGACCATAGGTTTAGGGATTATTAGAGACTCATTTTCCTCTCACAGACCATAGGTTTAGGGACTATTAAAGACTAATTTTCCTCTCACAGATCATAGTTTTAGGGATTATTAGAGACTAATGCTCCTCTCACAGACCATAGGATTAGGGATTATTAGAGACTCATTCTCCTCTAACAGACCATAGGTTTAGGGATTATTAGAGACTCATTCTCCTCTCACAGACCATAGGTTTAGGGATTATTAGAGACTCATTCGCCTCTCACAGACCAGAAGTTTAGGGAATTTTAGAGACTCATTCGCCTCTCACAGACCCTAGGTTTAGGGATTATTAGAGACTCATTCTCATTTCACAGACCATGGGTTTAGGGATTGTTAGAGACTCATTCTCCTCTCACAGACCATAGGATTAGGGATTATTAAAGACTAATTTTCCTCTCACAGATAATAGGTTTAGGGATTATTAGAGACTAATGCTCCTCTCACAGACCATAGGATTAGGTATTATTAGAGACTCATTCTCCTCTAACAGACCATAGGTTTAGGGATTATTAAAGACTCATTCTCCTCTAACAGACCATAGGTTTAGGGATTATTAGAGACTCATCCTCCTCTCACAGACCATAGGTTTAGGGATTATTAGAGACTCATTCGCCTCTCACAGACCAGAAGTTTAGGGAATTTTAGAGACTCATTCTCCTCTCACAGACCATAGGTTTAGGGATTATTAGAGACTCATTCTCCTCTCATAGACCATAGGCATAGGGATTATTAGAGACTCACTCTCCTTTCACAGACCATAGGTTTAGGGATTATTAGAGAGTCATTCTCCTCTCACAGACCATAGGTTTAGGGATTATTAGATACTCATTCTCCTCTCACAGACCATATGTTTAAGGATTCATTCTCCTCTCACAGACCATAGGTTTATGGATTATTAGAGACTAATTTACCTCTCACAGACCATAGGTTTGGGGATTATTAGAGACTCACTCTCCTCTCACAGACCATAGGTTTAGGGATTATTAGAGACTCATTCTCCTCTCACAGACCATAGGTATAGGGATTATTAGAGACTCACTCTCCTTTCACAGACCATAGGTTTAGTGATTATTAGAGACTCATTCTCCTCTCACAGACCATAGGTTTGGGGATTATTAGAGACTCATTCTCTTCTCACAGACCATAGGTTTGGGGATTATTAGAGACTCATTCTCCTCTCACAGACCATAGGTTTGGGGATTATTAGAGACTCATTCTCTTCTCACAGACCATAGGATTAGGTATTATTAGAGACTCATTCTCCTCTCACAGACCATAGGTTTAGGGATTATTAGAGACTAATGCTCCTCTCACAGACCATAGATTAGGGATTATTAGAGACTCATTCTCCTCTCACAGACCATAGGTTTAGGGATTATTAAAGACTCATTTTCCTCTCACAGACCATAGATTTAGGGATTATTAGAGACTCATCCTCCTCTCACAGACCATAGGATTAGGGATTATTAGAGACTCATTCTCCTCTAACAGACCATAGGTTTAGGGATTGTTAGAGACTCATTTTCCTCTCACAGACCATAGGTTTAGGGATTATTAAAAACTAGTTTTCCTCTCACAGACCATAGGTTTAGGGATTATTAGAGACTAATGCTCCTCTCACAGACCATAGATTAGGGAATATTAGAGACTCATTCTCCTCTAACAGACCATAGGTTTAGGGATTAGTAGAGACTCATTCTCCTCTCACAGACCATAGGTTTAGGGATTATTAGAGACTCATCCTCCTCTAACAGACCATAGCTTTAGGGATTATTAGAGACTCATTCTCCTCTCACAGACCGTAGGTTTAGGGATTATTAGAGACTCATTCTCCTCTAACAGACCATAGGTTTAGGGATTATTAGAGACTCATTCTCCTCTCACAGACCATAGATTTAGGGATTATTAGAGTCTCATCCTCCTCTAACAGACCATAGCTTTAGGGATTATTCGAGACTCATTCTCCTCTCACAGACCATAGGTTTAGGGATTATTAGAGACTCATTATCCTCTCACAGACCATAGGTTTATTGATTATTAAAGACTAGTTTTCCTCTCACAGACCATAGGTTTAGGGATTATTAGAGACTAATGCTCCTCTCACAGACCATAGATTAGGGATTATTAGAGACTCATTCTCCTCTAACAGACCATAGGTTTAGGGATTAGTAGAGACTAATTCTCCTCTCACAGACCATAGGTTTAGGGATTATTAGAGACTCATCCTCCTCTAACAGACCATAGCTTTAGGGATTATTAGAGACTCATTCTCCTCTCACAGACCGTAGGTTTAGGGATTATTAGAGACTCATTCTCCTCTAACAGACCATAGGTTTAGGGATTATTAGAGACTCATTCTCCTCTCACAGACCATAGATTTAGGGATTATTAGAGTCTCATCCTCCTCTAACAGACCATAGCTTTAGGGATTATTAGAGACTCATTCCCCTCTCACAGACCGTAGGTTTAGGGATTATTAGAGACTCATTCTCCTCTCACAGACCATAGGTTTAAGGATTATTAGAGACTCATTCTCCTCTCACAGAACGTAGGTTTAGGGATTATTAGAGAGTCATTCTCCTCTCACAGACCATAGGTTTAGGGGTAATTGACTCATTCTCCTCTCACAGACCATAGGTTTAGGGATTATTAGAGACTCATTCGCCTCTCACAGACCAGAAGTTTAGGGAATTTTAGAGACTCATTCTCCTCTCACAGACCATAGGTTTAGGGATTATTAGAGACTCATTCTCCTCTCATAGACCATAGGCATAGGGATTATTAGAGACTCACTCTCCTTTCACAGACCATAGGTTTAGGGATTATTAGAGAGTCATTCTCCTCTCACAGACCATAGGTTTAGGGATTATTAGATACTCATTCTCCTCTCACAGACCATATGTTTAAGGATTCATTCTCCTCTCACAGACCATAGGTTTATGGATTATTAGAGACTAATTTACCTCTCACAGACCATAGGTTTGGGGATTATTAGAGACTCACTCTCCTCTCACAGACCATAGGTTTAGGGATTATTAGAGACTCATTCTCCTCTCACAGACCATAGGTATAGGGATTATTAGAGACTCACTCTCCTTTCACAGACCATAGGTTTAGTGATTATTAGAGACTCATTCTCCTCTCACAGACCATAGGTTTGGGGATTATTAGAGACTCATTCTCTTCTCACAGACCATAGGTTTGGGGATTATTAGAGACTCATTCTCCTCTCACAGACCATAGGTTTGGGGATTATTAGAGACTCATTCTCTTCTCACAGACCATAGGATTAGGTATTATTAGAGACTCATTCTCCTCTCACAGACCATAGGTTTAGGGATTATTAGAGACTAATGCTCCTCTCACAGACCATAGATTAGGGATTATTAGAGACTCATTCTCCTCTCACAGACCATAGGTTTAGGGATTATTAAAGACTCATTTTCCTCTCACAGACCATAGATTTAGGGATTTTTAGAGACTCATCCTCCTCTCACAGACCATAGGATTAGGGATTATTAGAGACTCATTCTCCTCTAACAGACCATAGGTTTAGGGATTGTTAGAGACTCATTTTCCTCTCACAGACCATAGGTTTAGGGATTATTAAAAACTAGTTTTCCTCTCACAGACCATAGGTTTAGGGATTATTAGAGACGAATGCTCCTCTCACAGACCATAGATTAGGGATTATTAGAGACTCATTCTCCTCTAACAGACCATAGGTTTAGGGATTAGTAGAGACTCATTCTCCTCTCACAGACCATAGGTTTAGGGATTATTAGAGACTCATCCTCCTCTAACAGACTATAGCTTTAGGGATTATTAGAGACTCATTCTCCTCTCACAGACCGTAGGTTTAGGGATTATTAGAGACTCATTCTCCTCTAACAGACCATAGGTTTAGGGATTATTAGAGACTCATTCTCCTCTCACAGACCATAGATTTAGGGATTATTAGAGTCTCATCCTCCTCTAACAGACCATAGCTTTAGGGATTATTCGAGACTCATTCTCCTCTCACAGACCGTAGGTTTAGGGATTATTAGAGACTCATTCTCCTCTCACAGACCATAGGTTTAAGGATTATTAGAGACTCATTCTCCTCTCACAGAACATAGGTTTAGGGATTATTAGAGAGTCATTCTCCTCTCACAGACCATAGGTTTAAGGATTATTAGAGACTCATTCTCCTCTCACAGAACGTAGGTTTAGGGATTATTAGAGAGTCATTCTCCTCTCACAGACCATAGGTTTAGGGATTATTGACTCATTCTCCTCTCACAGACCATAGGTTTAGGGATTATTAGAGACTCATTCGCCTCTCACAGACCAGAAGTTTAGGGAATTTTAGAGACTCACTCTCCTTTCACAGACCATAGGTTTAGGGATTATTAGAGAGTCATTCTCCTCTCACAGACCATAGGTTTAGGGATTATTAGATACTCATTCTCCTCTCACAGACCATATGTTTAAGGATTCATTCTCCTCTCACAGACCATAGGTTTATGGATTATTAGAGACTCATTCTCCTCTAACAGACCATAGGTTTAGGGATTATTAGAGACTCATTCTCCTCTCACAGACCATAGATTTAGGGATTATTAGAGTCTCATCCTCCTCTAACAGACCATAGCTTTAGGGATTATTCGAGACTCATTCTCCTCTCACAGACCATAGGTTTAGGGATTATTAGAGACTCATTATCCTCTCACAGACCATAGGTTTATTGATTATTAAAGACTAGTTTTCCTCTCACAGACCATAGGTTTAGGGATTATTAGAGACTAATGCTCCTCTCACAGACCATAGATTAGGGATTATTAGAGACTCATTCTCCTCTAACAGACCATAGGTTTAGGGATTAGTAGAGACTAATTCTCCTCTCACAGACCATAGGTTTAGGGATTATTAGAGACTCATCCTCCTCTAACAGACCATAGCTTTAGGGATTATTAGAGACTCATTCTCCTCTCACAGACCGTAGGTTTAGGGATTATTAGAGACTCATTCTCCTATAACAGACCATAGGTTTAGGGATTATTAGAGACTCATTCTCCTCTCACAGACCATAGATTTAGGGATTATTAGAGTCTCATCCTCCTCTAACAGACCATAGCTTTAGGGATTATTAGAGACTCATTCCCCTCTCACAGACCGTAGGTTTAGGGATTATTAGAGACTCATTCTCCTCTCACAGACCATAGGTTTAAGGATTATTAGAGACTCATTCTCCTCTCACAGAACGTAGGTTTAGGGATTATTAGAGAGTCATTCTCCTCTCACAGACCATAGGTTTAGGGGTAATTGACTCATTCTCCTCTCACAGACCATAGGTTTAGGGATTATTAGAGACTCATTCGCCTCTCACAGACCAGAAGTTTAGGGAATTTTAGAGACTCATTCTCCTCTCACAGACCATAGGTTTAGGGATTATTAGAGACTCATTCTCCTCTCATAGACCATAGGCATAGGGATTATTAGAGACTCACTCTCCTTTCACAGACCATAGGTTTAGGGATTATTAGAGAGTCATTCTCCTCTCACAGACCATAGGTTTAGGGATTATTAGATACTCATTCTCCTCTCACAGACCATATGTTTAAGGATTCATTCTCCTCTCACAGACCATAGGTTTATGGATTATTAGAGACTAATTTACCTCTCACAGACCATAGGTTTGGGGATTATTAGAGACTCACTCTCCTCTCACAGACCATAGGTTTAGGGATTATTAGAGACTCATTCTCCTCTCACAGACCATAGGTATAGGGATTATTAGAGACTCACTCTCCTTTCACAGACCATAGGTTTAGTGATTATTAGAGACTCATTCTCCTCTCACAGACCATAGGTTTGGGGATTATTAGAGACTCATTCTCTTCTCACAGACCATAGGTTTGGGGATTATTAGAGACTCATTCTCCTCTCACAGACCATAGGTTTGGGGATTATTAGAGACTCATTCTCTTCTCACAGACCATAGGATTAGGTATTATTAGAGACTCATTCTCCTCTCACAGACCATAGGTTTAGGGATTATTAGAGACTAATGCTCCTCTCACAGACCATAGATTAGGGATTATTAGAGACTCATTCTCCTCTCACAGACCATAGGTTTAGGGATTATTAAAGACTCATTTTCCTCTCACAGACCATAGATTTAGGGATTTTTAGAGACTCATCCTCCTCTCACAGACCATAGGATTAGGGATTATTAGAGACTCATTCTCCTCTAACAGACCATAGGTTTAGGGATTGTTAGAGACTCATTTTCCTCTCACAGACCATAGGTTTAGGGATTATTAAAAACTAGTTTTCCTCTCACAGACCATAGGTTTAGGGATTATTAGAGACTAATGCTCCTCTCACAGACCATAGATTAGGGATTATTAGAGACTCATTCTCCTCTAACAGACCATAGGTTTAGGGATTAGTAGAGACTCATTCTCCTCTCACAGACCATAGGTTTAGGGATTATTAGAGACTCATCCTCCTCTAACAGACCATAGCTTTAGGGATTATTAGAGACTCATTCTCCTCTCACAGACCGTAGGTTTAGGGATTATTAGAGACTCATTCTCCTCTAACAGACCATAGGTTTAGGGATTATTAGAGACTCATTCTCCTCTCACAGACCATAGATTTAGGGATTATTAGAGTCTCATCCTCCTCTAACAGACCATAGCTTTAGGGATTATTCGAGACTCATTCTCCTCTCACAGACCGTAGGTTTAGGGATTATTAGAGACTCATTCTCCTCTCACAGACCATAGGTTTAAGGATTATTAGAGACTCATTCTCCTCTCACAGAACATAGGTTTAGGGATTATTAGAGAGTCATTCTCCTCTCACAGACCATAGGTTTAAGGATTATTAGAGACTCATTCTCCTCTCACAGAACGTAGGTTTAGGGATTATTAGAGAGTCATTCTCCTCTCACAGACCATAGGTTTAGGGATTATTGACTCATTCTCCTCTCACAGACCATAGGTTTAGGGATTATTAGAGACTCATTCGCCTCTCACAGACCAGAAGTTTAGGGAATTTTAGAGACTCACTCTCCTTTCACAGACCATAGGTTTAGGGATTATTAGAGAGTCATTCTCCTCTCACAGACCATAGGTTTAGGGATTATTAGATACTCATTCTCCTCTCACAGACCATATGTTTAAGGATTCATTCTCCTCTCACAGACCATAGGTTTATGGATTATTAGAGACTCACTCTCCTCTCACAGACCATAGGTTTAGGGATTATTAGAGACTCACTCTCCTCTCACAGACCATAGGTTTAGGGATTATTAGAGACTAATTCTCCTCTCACAGACCATAGGTTTGGGGATTATTAGAGACTCACTCTCCTCTCACAGACCATAGGTTTAGGGATTATTAGAGACTCATTCTCCTCTCACAGACCATAGGTATAGGGATTATTAGAGACTCACTCTCCTTTCACAGACCATAGGTTTAGTGATTATTAGAGACTCATTCTCCTCTCACAGACCATAGGTTTGGGGATTATTAGAGACTCATTCTCTTCTCACAGACCATAGGTTTGGGGATTATTAGAGACTCATTCTCCTCTCACAGACCATAGGTTTGGGGATTATTAGAGACTCATTCTCTTCTCACAGACCATAGGATTAGGTATTATTAGAGACTCATTCTCCTCTCACAGACCATAGGTTTAGGGATTATTAGAGACTAATGCTCCTCTCACAGACCATAGATTAGGGATTATTAGAGACTCATTCTCCTCTCACAGACCATAGGTTTAGGGATTATTAAAGACTCATTTTCCTCTCACAGACCATAGATTTAGGGATTATTAGAGACTCATCCTCCTCTCACAGACCATAGGATTAGGGATTATTAGAGACTCATTCTCCTCTAACAGACCATAGGTTTAGGGATTGTTAGAGACTCATTTTCCTCTCACAGACCATAGGTTTAGGGATTATTAAAAACTAGTTTTCCTCTCACAGACCATAGGTTTAGGGATTATTAGAGACTAATGCTCCTCTCACAGACCATAGATTAGGGATTATTAGAGACTCATTCTCCTCTAACAGACCATAGGTTTAGGGATTAGTAGAGACTCATTCTCCTCTCACAGACCATAGGTTTAGGGATTATTAGAGACTCATCCTCCTCTAACAGACCATAGCTTTAGGGATTATTAGAGACTCATTCTCCTCTCACAGACCGTAGGTTTAGGGATTATTAGAGACTCATTCTCCTCTAACAGACCATAGGTTTAGGGATTATTAGAGACTCATTCTCCTCTCACAGACCATAGATTTAGGGATTATTAGAGTCTCATCCTCTTCTAACAGACCATAGCTTTAGGGATTATTAGAGACTCATTCTCCTCTCACAGACCGTAGGTTTAGGGATTATTAGAGACTCATTCTCCTCTCACAGACCATAGGTTTAAGGATTATTAGAGACTCATTCTCCTCTCACAGAACATAGGTTTAGGGATTATTAGAGAGTCATTCTCCTCTCACAGACCATAGGTTTAGGGATTATTAGAGACTCATTCGCCTCTCACAGACCAGAAGTTTATGGAATTTTAGAGACTCATTCTCCTCTCACAGACCATAGGTTTAGGGATTATTAGAGACTCATTCTCCTCTCATAGACCATAGGCATAGGGATTATTAGAGACTCACTCTCCTTTCACAGACCATAGGTTTAGGGATTATTAGAGAGTCATTCTCCTCTCACAGACCATAGGTTTAGGGATTATTAGATACTCATTCTCCTCTCACAGACCATATGTTTAAGGATTCATTCTCCTCTCACAGACCATAGGTTTATGGATTATTAGAGACTCATTCTCCTCTCACAGACCATAGGTTTGGGGATTATTAGAGACTCACTCTCCTCTCACAGACCATAGGTTTAGGGATTATTAGAGACTCATTCTCCTCTCACAGACCATAGATATAGGGATTATTAGAGACTCACTCTCCTTTCACAGACCATAGGTTTAGTGATTATTAGAGACTCATTCTCCTCTCACAGACCATAGGTTTGGGGATTATTAGAGACTCATTCTCTTCTCACAGACCATAGGTTTAGGGATTATTAGAGACTTATTCTCCTCTCACAGACCATAGGTTTAGGGATTATTAGAACAACATAAACAAATGGAATAGCCGATAGACTGTGGAATGGAAGTACGGCTGTTTCCAATGTTCCAATGTTGTGCAGAATGTGTTGTAGAATTTGTTCAACAGGGAACCATTACAGTTCCACAATGTGTTCTACAAGACAATCAGCTCAACACAGGGTAGTTTACTATCTCCATTTCAACTATATCAAAACCCATATAATTGCCTTTTCCTTGGCAAAACCTTCCATTACAAGGATCACAGTTTATTGCCTTTTATATCTATCTCAGAAACATTCAGTATTTTATGACATCTATGGCAACATTTATATTATCTAGCCCATAATGATGTCCTCACATAATATAGAATTTATTTTTTTAAATTACACAATACAAATTAAATGAGACCACCTTTGTCTGATTGCTAAACGTCTCCCTGGGCGATGGACGACGTGATTGGACGTTCTGATTCCAAAGACTCTCTGTCTAAAGGGGAGGGCTGTTTCTTGGGAGAAAAATTATCTATTTTTCCATTTATGTAATGCAAACTGCTTTGGCTTTGACTATTCCTGGTTAATTGACTGTCAAACGAGGCGGATATCCCGAGGCAATGTCTGCTGATTTGCTTGTCAAATGAGACAGAGAGAGCGGCGAGAGAGCGAGAGCAAACCATTTGAAATGAGGGAAGCGTTGGGAGGCTGAAGGAGGCAAGACATGAAATGACAAAAGAGTTAAAGAGAGAGAGTGAGAAATGGAGAGAAGGATATATTATATAGAGAGAGGGGGAGAGGGGTGGGGGGAGATTATATAAACAAATGTGCTGGATCGTTTCATTAAGCCGTTTGATTTGCCACATTGTCAGAATTCAGACATAAACACACAAGACATTTTCTGGTTCATAGATGAAGAAATCAGGCCATAATGGAAACGACACTAACATTGTAGAAGAGTGATAGAACAATATGGTTATCATGGTTACAGGACTACAGTAATACAAATCCACTGTTAACAAACGCAGCATGACTACAGACACTATAGACTGCAGACAGAACAATAGGTGTTATGGGAAGCATAAAAATGTCAATATTGTTTCACGTGAAATATATTTCTTGCACTTATTTTATTGAAGGTTTAATGCATTTAGCATTGAACAATTTGATTAATTAGTTATTTAAATCATCAAGGTGTGTTCAGTATTAATTCAATTTTACATGTTGATGTAATACTATTCAGCAATGCGTAATGCAAAACATTTCGATTGTCTTATTTGTCAAATTAATAGTCAGCATGATTATTCTGTTGTAATAGATATGAGCGATTGTTATAGAGATTTTAAATGTAGTTTCTAATTTCAATCAAAACCAAGGTGTTCTTAGCGGAATGCAATGACCATTGAGATTGCATTTTATTTTGTTACAGTTATTCAGTGAAAGGGCTACAGGAAAGAGTGGTAGTCTATAAAAAAGCTCTCTGGTTGTAGTCTGCTGGAAATATGCAGTTAGACTCACACCTATAGGCCAATGGTTGCATTGCAATCAGAGTACTACAGATTATTAGAGGGATTTTTTTTCACCTTTATTTAACCAGGTAGGCCAGTTGAGAACAAGTTCTCATTTACAACTGCGATCTGGCCAAGATAAAGGAAAGCAATGCGACACAAACAACAACACTGAGTTACACATGGAATAAACAAACGTACAGTCAATAACCTAATAGAACAATAAATATACAGTGTGTGCAAATGTAGTAAGATTAGGGAGGTAAGGCAATAAATAGGCCATAGTGGTGAAATAATTACAATTTAACACTGGAGTGATAGATGTGCAGAAGATGTGCAAGTACAGATACTGGGGTGCAAAGGAGCAAAACAATACATAACAATATGGGGATGAGGAAGTTGGGTGGGCTGTTTACAGATGGGCTGTGTACAGGTACAGTGACCGGTAAGCTGCTCTGACAGCTGGTACTTAAAGTTAGAGAGGGAGATATAAGTCTCCAGCTTCAGTTATTTTTGCAATTTGTTCCAGTCATTGGCAGCAGAGAACTGAAAGGAGAGGCGGCATAAGGAGGAGTAGGCTTTGATTTATGACCAGTGAGATATACGTGCTGGAGCGAGTACAATGGGTGGGTGCTGCTATGGTGACCAGTGAGCTGAGATGAGGCGGGGCTTTACCTAGCAAAGACTTATAGATGACCTGGAGCCAGTGGGTTTAGCGATGAATATGAAGCGAGGGCGAGCCAACGAGAGCATACAGGTTGCAGTGTTGGATAGTATATGGGGCTTTGGTGACAAAACGGATGGCACTGTGATAGACTACATCCAATTTGCTGAGTAGAGTGTTGGAGGCTATTTTGTAAATGACATCGCCGTAGTCAAGGATCGGTAGGATAGTCAGTTTTACGAGGGTATGTTTGGATAATATAACTCGCTGTCTTATTGATTCAAAAATGTATTTTCTTTCATTTGTTCCAGGGGATCAAACTCAAGATGGAAGTTCCCCTGTTCCACTAAAGGAGGATGTTGAGAACATGGAGAAAGAGGAACTCCAGAAGGTTCTATTGGAACAGATCGATCTACGAAGACGACTAGAACAGGAGTTCCACGCTCTGAAGGGAAACTCCCCCTTCCCTGTGTTCTGTAGGTCTACCTCTCTGTCTCTAACCCTAACCCTAACCCTCACACCTTAACCCCTCATACCCTAACCCTAACCCTTCCATGTGTTCCATAAGGCTACCTCTCTGTATCTAAACCTAACCCTCACAGCCTAACCCCTCATACCCTAACTCTAAGCCTAACCCTTCCCTGTGTTCCATAGGTCTACCTCTCTGTCTCTAAACCTAACCCCTCACACCCTAACCCTCACACCCTAACCCCTCACACCCTAACCCCTCACACTCTAACCCTGGTGGGAAGCTGCTATAGACCACCAAGGGACCACCAAGGGATCGTGAAATGCTTGATCATGTATGTGATATCAATAGAGAGGTATATTTTCTGGGTGATTTAAAATATTGACTGGCTTTCATCAGGCTGCCCACTCAAGAGACAGCTTCAAACTGTAACTAGTGTCTGCAACCTTGTTCGGGTTGTCAATCAACCTACCAGGGTAGTTACGCACAGGAATGAAATCATCAACATGTATTGATCACATCTTTACTAATGCTGCAGAAATTAGTTTAAAATCCATCGGATGAAGTGATCACAATATAGGAGCCATATCAAGGAAAACCACAATTCTGAAGTCTGGGCCTAATATAGTGTATAAGGGCGGTCAGTCGACTTCTGGCTGGGCAGGGTGGAGATTATAACAGAACATGGCCAAGATGTTCAAATATTCATAAATGGCCAGCATGGTCAAATAATAATAATTACAGTAGTTGTCGAGGGTGCAACAAGTCAGCACCTCAGGAGTAAATGTCAGTTGGCTTTTCATAGCAGATCATTGAGAGTATCTCTACCGCTCCTGCTGTCTCTAGAGAGTTGAAAACAGCAGGTCTGGGACAGGTAGCACATCCGGTGAACAGGTCAGAGTTCAATAGCCTCAAGCAGAACAGTTGAAACTGGAGCAGCAGCACGGCCAGGTGGACTGGAGACAGCAAGGAGTCATCGTGCCAGGTAGTCCTGAGGTATGGTCCTAGGGCTCAGGCCCCCAAGAGAGAGAAAGAAAGAAAGAGAGAATTAGAGAGAGCATATTTAAATTCACACAGGACACTGGAGAAATACTGCAGATATAACAGACTGACCCTAGCCCCCCGAGACATAAACTACTGCAGCATAAATACTGGAGGCTGAGACAGGAGGGGTCATGAGGGGTCAGGAGACACTATGGCCCCATCGGATGATACCCCCGGACAGGGCCAAACAGGCAGGATATACATCCGATTGGCAAATGTACTGCAAATTGAGAAATCATTTGACTAAACTGAATAACTACACTATGAAACAAAGATAAATTAAATAAAGAATGATAGTAAAAAGATTTGGAGCACCTTAAATTACTTTTTGGGAAAAAAGGCAAACTCAGCTCCATCATTCATTGAATCAGACGGATCATTCATCCCAAAACCCACTGATAATGAAAACTACTTTAATTACTTTCTAATTGTCAAGATTAGCATATTTAGGCATGACATGCCGGCAACAAACGTTGACACTACACATCCAAGTATATCTGCCAAAATTCTGAAAGACAAGAATTGTAATTTTTCCTACCTTAACAGAACACAGAGGGTGTCCTTTAATGGAAGCCTCTCAAACATAATCCAGGTAGAATCAGGAATTCTCCAGGGCAGCTGTCTAGGCCCCTTACTTTTTTCAATCTTGACTAATGACATGCCACTGGCTTTGAGTAAAGCCAGAGTGTCTATGTATGCAAATGACTCATCAGCTACCACAGCGACTGAAATGACTGCAACACTTAGCAAAGAGCTGCAGTTAGTTTCAAAATGGGTGGCAAGGAATAAATTCATCCTAAATATTTCAAAAACTAAAAGCATTGTATTTGGGACAAATCATTCACTAAAATCCTAAACTTCAACTAAATATTGTAATAATACGCATGTCAATCTCTCCTGGCTGAAAGTGAAGGAGAGATTGACTTCATCACTACTTTTATTTATGAGAGGTATTGACATGTTGAATGTACCGAGCTGTCTGTCTAAACTACTGGCACACAGCTCAGACACCCATGCATACCTCACAAGACATGCCACCAGAGGTCTCTTCACAGTCCCCAAGTCCAGAACAAACTCTGGGAGGTGCACAGTACTACATAGAGACATGACTACATGAAACTCAAGTAACTCATGGCAGCACTGAAATTATATGTTAAAACCAGATAGAAAAACACCTTATGGAACAGCGGGGACTGTGAAGAGACACACACACAGGTACAGACACATGCATACACACACAATAACATATGCACTATACACACAGGTACATGGATTTTGTGTTATAGATATGTGGTCATAGAGTAGATGTCTGAGGGCACACACTTAATGTTGTGAAATCTGTTATGAATGTCTTATGTTTTTAAAATGTATAACCGCCTTCATTTTTCTAGACCTCAGCAAAATGATCTGCGTTCAGATTATCCTGCCTTGGCAAATTGTGCTGTTAAGACACTGATGCCTCTTGCAACCACGTACCTATGTGAGAGTGGATTCTCAGCCCTCACTAGCATGAAAACTACACAGGCACAGACTGTGTGTAGAAAATGATTTAAGACTGAGACTCTCTCCAATACAACCTAACATTGCAAAGTTATGTGCATCCTTTCAAGCACACCCTTCTCATTAACCTGTGGTGCGTTATTCACAATTTTCGATGAACAAATAAGGTTTTATATGTAAGAAAGCTAAATAAAGAGCAAAATGATTTATTATTATTATTATTTGTGCGCTGGTCCTATAAGAGCTCTTTGTCACTTCCCACGAGCTGGGTTACATTTTTTATTTAACCTTTATTAAACTAGGCAAGTCAGTTAAGAACAAATTCTTATTTACAATGACAGCCTACTGGGGAACAGTGAGTTAACTGCCTTGTTCAGGGGCAGAATGACAGATTTTTACCTTGTCAGCTCAGGGATTCGATCTAGCAACCTTCCAGTTACTAGTCCAACACTCTAACCACTATGTTTCGTATAGTGTGTGTGTGGCAGGTTTACAATGATGACAAAAAACAACATTTGAGAGTGTGCTGACCCTGTTGCTAGAGGGGGTACAGCTGGAGGTTGAATGTTTGACGGGGTACAGCACTATAAACAGTTTGGGAACCAGTGCTCTCTTTCTCTTAAGGAGAAATACTAAGCCAGCCAGTAATTTGTCTCCATCTTGTGGCTGTTTTAGACACCTGGAGTCTCCACTGGGACTTCTGAAATGGTTTAGGATAAAGCTACAGATCTATTGTATCTGTCATGATGATTATTATGTATTGTCTGGATTCCTGTAGAATGGTCTTTACCTTTGATTACTTTTGTGTGGTGTTGGTAAATATGGTGTAATGGAAATAATTCAACATAGGCCTATGAGCCTGAATCTGTAGTCTAGGAGTTTACCAGTGGAACATTTTATCAATCACACGGTGCATCTGATTACCAGTCAGATCAAATCAAATGAAATTGTAATGGTCACATACATGTTTAGCAGATGTTATTACGGTATATCGAAATGCTTGCGTTCCTAGGTCTAACAGTGCAGTAATATCTAACTAAATGCTTGCGTTCCTAGCTCCAACAGTAGAGTAATATCTAACTAAATGCTTGCGTTCCTATGTCTAACAGTGCAGTAGTATCTAACTAAAATGCTTGTGTTCCTAGCTCCAACAGTGCAGTAGTATCTAACTAAAATGCTTGTGTTCCTAGCTCCAACAGTGCAGTAGTATCTAACTAAAATGCTTGCGGTCCTAGCTCCAACAGTGCAGTAGTATCTAACTAAAATGCTTGTGTTCCTAGCTCCAACAGTAGAGTAATATCTAACTAAATGCTTGCGTTCCTAGCTCCAACAGTGCAGTAGTATCTAACTAAATGCTTGCTCCAACAGTGCAGTAGTATCTAACTAAATGCTTGCATTCCTATCTCCAACAGTGCAGTAGTATCTAACTAAAATGCTTGCGTTCCTAGATCCAACAGTGCAGTAATATCTAACTAAATGCTTGCGTTCCTAGCTCCAACAGTGCAGTAGTATCTAACTAAATGCTTGCGTTCCTAGCTCCAACAGTGCAGTAGTATCTAACTAAAATGCTTGTGTTCCTGGCTCCAACAGTGCAGTAATATCTAATTAAAATGCTTGTGTTCCTGGCTCCAACAGTGCAGTAGTATCTAACTAAAATGCTTGTGTTCCTAGCTCCAACAGTGCAGTAATATCTAACTAAAATGCTTGTGTTCCTGGCTCCAACAGTGCAGTAGTATCTAACTAAAATGCTTGCGTTCCTAGCTCCAACAGTGCAGTAGTATCTAACTAAATGCTTGCGTTCCTAGCTCCAACAGTGCAGTAGTATCTAACTAAATGCTTGGGTTCCTATCTCCAACAGTGCAGTAGTATCTAACTAAAATGCTTGTGTTCCTAGATCCAACAGTGCAGTAATATCTAACTAAATGTTTACGTTCCTAGCTCTAACAGTGAAGTAGTATCTAACTAAATGTTTACGTTCCTAGCTCTAACAGTGAAGTAGTATCTAACTAAATGCTTGTGTTCCTATCTCCAACAGTGCAGTAGTATCTAACTAAAATGCTTGTGTTCCTAGCTCCAACAGTGCAGTAGTATCTAACTAAATGCTTGTGTTCCTAGCTCCAACAGTGCAGTAGTATCTAACTAAAATGCTTGCGTTCCTAGCTCCAACAGTGAAGTAGTATCTAACTAAATGCTTGCGTTCCTAGCTCCAACAGTGCAGTAGTATCTAACTAAAATGCCTGTGTTCCTAGCTCCAACAGTGCAGTAGTATCTAACTAAAACGCTTGCATTCCTAGCTCCAACAGTGCAGTAGTATCTAACTAAAATGCTTGCGTTCCTAGCTCCAACAGTGCAGTAGTATCTAACTAAATGCATGCATTCCTAGCTCCAACAGTGCAGTAGTATCTAACTAAAATGCTTGCGTTCCTAGCTCCAACAATGCAGTTGTATCTAACTAAAATGCTTGTGTTCCTAGCTCCAACAGTGAAGTAGTATCTAACTAAATGCTTGCGTTCCTAGCTCCAACAGTGAAGTAGTATCTAACTAAATGCTTGCGTTCCTAGCTCCAACAGTGCAGTATATCTAACTAAATGCTTGCGTTCCTGGCTCCAACAGTGCAGTAGTATCTAACTAAATGCTTGCGTTCCTAGCTCCAACAGTGCAGTAGTATCTAACTAAATGCTTACGTTCCTAGCTCCAAAAGCGCAGTAGTATCTAACTAAATGCTTGCGTTCCTAGGTCTAACAGTGCAGTAGTATCTAACTAAAATGCTTGCGTTCCTAGCTCCAACAGTGCAGTAGTATCTAACTAAATGCTTACGTTCCTAGCTCCAACAGCGCAGTAGTATCTAACTAAATGCTTGCGTTCCTAGGTCTAACAGTGCAGTAGTATCTAACTAAAATGCTTGCGTTCCTAGCTCCAGACTTTACCGTGAAATGCTGCAACCAACAGTGCAGTTCAAGAAGAAGAAAATATTTACAGTGCAGTAGTATCTAACTAAATGCTTACGTTCCTAGCTCCAACAGCGCAGTAATATCTAACTAAATGCTTGCGTTCCTAGCTCCAACAGTGCAGTAGTATCTAACTAAATGCTTGCGTTCCTAGCTCCAACAGTGCAGTAGTATCTAACTAAAATGCTTGTGTTCCTGGCTCCAACAGTGCAGTAATATCTAATTAAAATGCTTGTGTTCCTGGCTCCAACAGTGCAGTAGTATCTAACTAAAATGCTTGTGTTCCTAGCTCCAACAGTGCAGTAATATCTAACTAAAATGCTTGTGTTCCTGGCTCCAACAGTGCAGTAGTATCTGACTAAAATGCTTGCGTTCCTAGCTCCAACAGTGCAGTAGTATCTAACTAAATGCTTGCGTTCCTAGCTCCAACAGTGCAGTAGTATCTAACTAAATGCTTGGGTTCCTATCTCCAACAGTGCAGTAGTATCTAACTAAAATGCTTGTGTTCCTAGATCCAACAGTGCAGTAATATCTAACTAAATGTTTACGTTCCTAGCTCTAACAGTGAAGTAGTATCTAACTAAATGTTTACGTTCCTAGCTCTAACAGTGAAGTAGTATCTAACTAAATGCTTGTGTTCCTATCTCCAACAGTGCAGTAGTATCTAACTAAAATGCTTGTGTTCCTAGCTCCAACAGTGCAGTAGTATCTAACTAAATGCTTGTGTTCCTAGCTCCAACAGTGCAGTAGTATCTAACTAAAATGCTTGCGTTCCTAGCTCCAACAGTGAAGTAGTATCTAACTAAATGCTTGCGTTCCTAGCTCCAACAGTGCAGTAGTATCTAACTAAAATGCCTGTGTTCCTAGCTCCAACAGTGCAGTAGTATCTAACTAAAACGCTTGCATTCCTAGCTCCAACAGTGCAGTAGTATCTAACTAAAATGCTTGCGTTCCTAGCTCCAACAGTGCAGTAGTATCTAACTAAATGCATGCATTCCTAGCTCCAACAGTGCAGTAGTATCTAACTAAAATGCTTGCGTTCCTAGCTCCAACAATGCAGTTGTATCTAACTAAAATGCTTGTGTTCCTAGCTCCAACAGTGAAGTAGTATCTAACTAAATGCTTGCGTTCCTAGCTCCAACAGTGAAGTAGTATCTAACTAAATGCTTGCGTTCCTAGCTCCAACAGTGCAGTATATCTAACTAAATGCTTGCGTTCCTGGCTCCAACAGTGCAGTAGTATCTAACTAAATGCTTGCGTTCCTAGCTCCAACAGTGCAGTAGTATCTAACTAAATGCTTACGTTCCTAGCTCCAAAAGCGCAGTAGTATCTAACTAAATGCTTGCGTTCCTAGGTCTAACAGTGCAGTAGTATCTAACTAAAATGCTTGCGTTCCTAGCTCCAACAGTGCAGTAGTATCTAACTAAATGCTTACGTTCCTAGCTCCAACAGCGCAGTAGTATCTAACTAAATGCTTGCGTTCCTAGGTCTAACAGTGCAGTAGTATCTAACTAAAATGCTTGCGTTCCTAGCTCCAGACTTTACCGTGAAATGCTGCAACCAACAGTGCAGTTCAAGAAGAAGAAAATATTTACCAAGTAGACTAAAATAAAAAGTAATAATAAAAAGTAACACAATAAGAATACCCATAACGAGTCTACATACAGGGAGCACCGGTACCGAGTCAGTGTGTAGAGGTACAGGCTAGTTAAGGTAATCTGTACATGCAGGTGGGGGCGAAGTAACTATGCATAGGCAACAAACAAACAGCGAGTAGCAGCAGTATACAAGAAGGGGGGTGTCAATGTAAATTGTCCGTCGGCGATAATAATGAATTGTTCAGCAGTCTAATGGCTTGGGGGTTAAAGCTGTTGAGGAGCATTTTGGTCCTAGACGTGGCACTCCGGTACCGCTTGCCGAGCGGTAGCAGAGAAAACAGTCTATAACTTGGGTGACTGGAGTCTCTGACAATTTTATGGGCTTTCCTCTGACACCGCCTCCTATATAGATCCCGGATGGCAGGAAGCTTGGCCCAAGTGACATACTGGGCCGTACGCACTACCCTCTGTAGCGCCTTACGGTCAGTTGCCGAGCAGTTGCCATACAAGGAGGTGATGCAACCGGTCAGGATGCTATCGATGGTGCTGCTGTAGAACCTTTTGAGGATCTGGGGGCCCATGCCAAATCTTTTCGGTCTCCTGAGGGGGATAAGGTTTTGTCATGCCCTCTTCATGACTGTCTTGGTATGTTTGGACCGTGATAGTTGGTTATGTGGACACCAAGGAACTTAAAACTCTCGACCCGCTCCACTACAGCCCCGTCGATGTTAATGGGGGACTGTTCGGCCTGCCTTTTCCTGTAGTCCACGATCAGCTCCTTTGTCTTGCTCACATTGAGGGAGAGGTTGTTGTGCTGGCACCACACTGCCAGTTCTCTGACCTCTTCCCTATAGGCTGTCTCAAAGTTGTCGGTGATCAGGCCTACCACTGTTGTGTCGTCAGCAAACTTAATGACGGTGTTGGAGTCGTGTTTGGCCAAGCAGTCATGGGTGAACATGTAATACAGGACAGGACTAAGCACGCACCCCTGAGGGGCCCCAGTGTTGAGGATCAGAATGGCAGACGTGTTGTTGCCTACCCTTACCACCTGGGGGCGGCCCGTCAGGAAGTCCAGGATCCAGTTGCCGAGGGAGGTGTTTAATCCCAAAGTCCTTAGCTTTGTGATGAGCTTAGTGGGCAGTATGGTGTTGAACGCTAAACTGTAGTCAGTGAACAGCATTCTCACATAGGTGTTCCTTTTGTCCAGATTCGAAAGGGCGGTGTGGAGTGCGAATGAGATTGCGTCATCTGTGGATCTGTTGGGGGGGAATTGGAGTGGGTCTAGGGTGTCCGGGAGGATGCTGTTGATGTGAGCCATGACCAGCCTTTCAAAGCACTTCATGGCTACCAATGTGAGTGCTACGTGTCAGTAGTCATTTAGGCAGGTTACCTTAGTGTTCTTGGGTACAGGGACTATGGTTGTCCGTTTGAAACATGTAGGTATTACAGACTCGGTCAGGGAGGTTGAAAATGTCAGTGAAGACACTTGACTGTTGGTCCACGCATGCTTTGAGTACATACCCTGGTAATCTGTCTGGCCCAGCTTCTTTGTGAATGTTGACCTGTTTAAAGGTTTTGTTCACATCGGCTACCGAGAGCGTTATCACACACCAGAACAGCTGGTGCTCTTGTGCATGCTTCAGTGGTGCTTGCCTCGAAGCGAGCATAAAAAGGTATTTAGCTCATCTGGTAAGCTCGCATCACTGGGCAGCTCGCGTCTGGGTTTCCCTTTGTAGTCTGTAATAGTTTTCAAGCCCTGCCACATCAGACGAGCGTCAAAGCCGGTGTAGTAGGATTCCATCTTAATCCGGGATTAGCGGGATTTCTTATAAGCGTCTGGATTAGTCTACCGCTCCTTGAAAGCGGCAGCTCTAGCCTTTAGCTCGATGTGGATGTTGCCTGTAATCTTTGGCTTTTGGTTGGGATATGTACGTACAGTCACTGTGGGGACGACGTCATCGATGCACTTATTGATGAAGCTGATGACTGAGGTGGTGTATTCCTCAATGCCATTGGATGAATTTCGGAACATATTCCAGTCTGTGCTAGCAAAACAGTCCTGTAGTGTAGCATCCGCATCATCTGACCACTTCCGTATTGAGTGAGTCACTGGTACGTTCTGCTTTAGTTTTTGCTTGTAAGCTGGAATCAGGAGGGTAGAATTGTGGTCAGATTTGACAAATGGAGGGTGGGGGACAGCTTTGTATGCATCTCTGTGTGTGGAGTAAAGGTGGTCTAGGATTTTTTTCCCCTGGTTGCACATGTGACATGCTGGTTAAAATGTGGTGAAACTGATTAAGTTTGCCTGAATTAATGTCCCCGGCCACTAGGAGCGCCGCTTCTGGGTGAGAATGTTCTTCTTAGCTTATGGCCTTATAGAGTTGGTTGAGAGCGGTCTTAGTACCAGCTTCGCTTTGTGGTGGTAAATAGATGGCTACGAATAATACAGATGAGAACTCTCTCGGTAGTAAGTGTGGTCGACAGCTTATCATAAGGTACTCTACCTCAGGCGAGCAATACATCGAGACTTCTTTAATATTAGACATCACGTACCAGCTGTTATTAACAAAAAAGAACAGCATATTACATGAGTAAAGCAGCATGTAAACATTATTAAAGTGACTAGTGTTCCATTATTAAAGTGGCTAGTGTTCCATTATTAAAGACTACCTTATTGCTGTACCCCACACATACAATTATCCATAGGATCCTCAGTTGAGCAGTGACTTTCAAACACAGATTTAACCACAAAGACCAGGGAGGTTGTGCAATGCCTCACAAAGAAGGGCACCTATTGAAAGATGTGTAAAACAACGTTCTAAAGGCACTGTAGCCGTGTTAGATGTGTCCGTGTTAGATGTAGCCGTGTTAGATGTATCCGTGTTAGATGTAGCCGTGTTAGATGTAGCCGTGTTAGATGTAGCCGTGTTAGATGTAGCCGTGTTAGATGTAGCCGTGTTAGATGTAGCCGTGTTAGATGTAGCCGTGTTAGATGTAGCCGTGTTAGATATGCTATAGCCGTGAAGCGGTGATACAGCCAGACAGGATGCTCTCAATTGTCATCTGTAAAAGTTTATGAGGGGTTTAGATGCCAAGCCAAATTACTTCAGCCACCTGAGGTTGAAGAGGCGCTGTTGCACTTTCACCACACTGTCTATGTGGGTGGACCATTTCAGTTTGTCAGCGATGTGTACGCCGAGGAACTTGAAGCTTTCCACCTTCTCCACTTTGGTCCCGTCAATGTGGATAGGGGGGTGCTTCCTCTGCTGTTTCCTAAAGTACACGATCATCTCCTTTGTTTTGTTGCCATTGAGTAAGAGGTTATTTTCCTGGCACCACACTCCCAGAGCTCTCACCTCCTCCATGTAGGCTGTCTCGTTATTGTTGGTAATCAAGCCCACCACTGTTGTGTTGTCTGCAAACTTGATGATTGAGATGATGATTGAGGGCCCCAGCGAAGTGGAGGTGTTGTTTCCTACCTTCAACACCTGGGGGCGGCCCAGGACTCATTTTCTACAAATGTATGTTTTTAAGAAATGTAACTACACTGGAATAATGTATGTTTTTACTCTGTCTTGTTCTTCAGATTCCATCCAGAAACAACATCTGGAAAGAAAAGATCACGTCACATCTTAACAGCTAAATGGTAAATAACATATTGATGGTTTCTGTAAGTGTTTTGTAAAGGCATTGAGGAAGATTGTTTTGGAGGAGATTAAAAACAGCAGATAACTAATACACGTTTGATTTATTAAAAATGATTAAATTAATGATATTGTTTATGGAAGTACATGGTGTTGGAAGTTTGCTAGCATGTTGCAAATGTTTGAAAGGTTATACAGTGCATTCGGAAAGTATTCAGACACCTTTACTTTTTCCCACATTTTGTTATGTTACAGCCTTATTCTAAAATGTATTAAATTGTTGTTTTTTTCTCATCAATCTACACACAATACCCCATAATGACAAAGCAAAAACAGGAATTTAGAAATCATAGAAATAACAAAAATCACATTTATACAAGTATTCAGACCTTTTACTCAGTACTTTGTTGAAGCACCTTTGGCAGGGATTACAGCCTCGAGTCTTCTTGCTTGACACACCTGTATTTGGGGAGTTCCTCCCATTCCATCTCTGTAGATCCACTGTCAGGTTGGATGGGGAGCGATGCTGCACAGCTATTTTTGGGTCCCTCCAGAGCTGTTTGATCGGGTTCAAGTCTGTGCTCTGGCTGGGCCACTCAAGGACATTCAGAGACGAAGCCACTCCTGCATTGTCTTGGCTGTGGGCTTAGGGTCATTGTCCTGTGGGAAGGTGAACTTTCGCCCAAGTCTGAGGTCATGAGCGCTCTGGAGCAGGTTTTCACCAAGGATCTCTCTGTACTTTGCTCTGTTCAGCTTTGCCCTGATCCTGACTAGGCTGCCAGTCTCGCTGCTGAAAAAAATCCCCACAGCTTGATGCTGTCACCACCATGCTTCACCGTTGGGATGGTACCAGGTTTCCTTAATACCTGACGCTTGGCATTAAGGCCAAAGAGTTCAATTGTAACGACCGTTGGTGTTAGAAGGTGAGGACCAAGATGCAGCGTAAGTGTAAGTCATAATTATTTAATGAACACAGAAAACAAGCGAATAAAGGAAAACCGAAACAGTATGGTGAAAACACTGAAATGGAAAATAACCACCCACAAACAAGAGTGGGAAAACAGGCTACCTATGGTCCTCAATCAGAGACAACGATTGACAGATGCCTCTGATTGGGAACCATACCAGGTCAAAAGCAGAAATACAAAACATAGAACAAAAACATTGAATGCCCACCCCAACTCACGCCCTGACCAAACTAAAACAGAGACATAAAAAAGGAACTAAGGTCAGGACGTGACATCAATCTTGATTTCATCAGACCAGAGAATCTTGTTTCTCATGGTCAGAGCCTTTAGGTGCCTTTTGGCAAACTCCAAGCGGGCCTTGTGCCTTTTACTGAGGAGTGGTTTCCGTCTGGCCACTACAATATTGGTGGATGGTCGTCCTTGTGGAAGGTTCTCCCACCTCTACAGAGGAACTTTAGAACTCTTGTCAGAGTGACCATCGGGTTCTTGGTGACCTCCCTGACCAAGGCCCTTCTCCCTCGATTGCTCAGTTTGGCTGTCCGGCCAGCGTCTTGGTGGTTCCAAACTTCTTCTATTCAAGAATAAAGGAGGCCACCGTGTCCTTGGGGACCTTCAATACGGCAGAATTTTAATTTTACCTTTATTTAACTAGGCAAGTCAGTTAAGAACAAATTCTTATTTTCAATGACGGCCTAGGAACAGTGGGTCAGGGGCAGAACAACAGATTTGTACCTTGTCAGCTCAGGGATTTGAACTTGCAACCTGTCGGCTGCTAGTCCAACACTTGAACCACTAGGCTACCCTGCCGCCCCAGAAATGTGCTGGTATTCTTCCCCAGATCTGTGCCTCGACACAATCCTGTCTCCGAGCTCTACGGACATTTCCTTTGACCTCATGGGTTGGTTTTTGCTCTGACATGCACTGTGAACTTTTGGATCTTAAATAGACATGTGTGTGCCTTTTCAAATAATGTCCAATCAATTGAATTTGACCACATGTGGACTCTAAACATGTAGAAACATCTCAAGGATGATCAATGGAAACAGGATGCACCTGAGCTCAATTTCGAGTCTAATAGCAAAGGAACTAAATACTTATGTAAATAAGGTATTTCGTTTTTACAAATTTGAATATATTTATAAAAACCTGTTTTCATTTTGTTACAATTGTGTATAGTGTGTAGATTGATGAGGAAAACAAATGATTTAATCCATTTAGAATAAGGCTGTAACGTAAATTAAAATGTGGAAAAAGCCAAGGAGTCTGAATACTTTTCAAATTCACTGTATACTACTATAGTAAACATGATACACGTGGTATAATATGATAGTAATGAGGTCATACTTTCCAGGGAACGTGGAAGACATTCCTGAAAATCTGAAGGAGAAACTAAGATCCTATGAACCTCTGGAGTAAAATAACCTGAAACAGGACTAAAACAGATACGTGACCTTGTCCCCGAGCCAATCCATGACCATTAACCTTGGACAGATAACACTGGACAGTCTCTGATATGAAGTATCACAGAGCATTATCATGGAGCATCGATGAAACGGAGACAGACTTTGTCCATCCAGGTCTAACCTGAGACAACAGTGAAATACTACTGTGTTGCATATATTATTGTTCTAAACTAACCCAGTCATCCATGGAGATCTACCTTGGTGTTCCAATACAACATGATTGAACTCTTAACTGGTAATGTACATTGAAACCACATGGGTTTGTTTCACTCTCTCAATCAGACTACTGTGCATTACTGACTACATTACTGACTACATTACTGACTACATCACTGACTACATTACTGACAACATCACTGACTACATCACTGACAACATCACTGACTACATCACTGACAACATCACTGACTACATTACTGACTATGATCCTGATCATGACAACATCACTGACTACATCACTGACTACATTACTGACAACATCACTGACTACATCACTGACTACATCACTGACTACATCACTGACTACATCACTGACTACATTACTGACAACATCACTGACAACATCACTGACTACATCACTGACTACATTACTGACTACATCACTGACTACATTACTGACTACATCACTGACTACATTACTGACTATGATCCTGATCATGACAACATGTCACATGTCAAAGGAGGAAGACAGATGCATCAAAAGAGAACATTAAAAACTCATCCTAATTTGATTTATTTTAATTAACTTGAATTTATTCAGGTTAGCCCAATTGAGACCAGGGTCTCAGTCCCAATGGTGCCCTGAGTACAAACATGTTCTCAAAGACAGGAAGAACAATTAACATTACAAATAGAACAAGAAGAATACAAATAACCACAAGGCACCTTCCTTGTTCAGAAGATATAATGGGCGAATTGTCATTAACACAAAATCATTTATATTATTATTATTACAAACGGTTAATGCAGATGTATTTAAATATATGTTATTGTAGTTTCTCTACTATTTATGTTCATAAATAAAAGTCTATACAATAATTAATACTGTGACTTTTTTCTATTGATTTTTTCTGTTGATTTCAATACTTTTACTTTGGTGAGAGGATAGACTTTTTAGTCTTTGACTGTTCCATCAGTAAGAGAGGTCTATGACTGTTCCATCAGTAAGAGAGGTCTATGACTGTTCCATCAGTAAGAGAGGTCTATGACTGTTCCATCAGTAAGAAAGGTCTATGACTGTTCCATCAGTAAGAAAGGTCTATGACTGTTCCATCAGTAAGAAATGAGGATGCATTATATTCAATGAAGCAGTCGGAATCCTTGGTAAAAGTAGAAATTCATTATTTGGTCAATTGTCTTAAGTGACGGAGGAAGGATGGATTTTAAAAATGATGTATTTAAAAAATGTGGATAGCCAAAGATTGTCTATCATATTAACAAGATCGACATGTGACCGCTCTAACAATGGAAATGCGTGTCCTTTAAAGATGAAAGGCAGATGGGAGGGGGCAGATAGTGTGTGAACAACTGGCCATAGAGAAAGATAGAGGACCCATCTTTCTATTCTGTGCCTTTATGGTGTCTGTGACAGCATTGCCAGCGCCATTGAGGCCATCTCCATTTTAAAGTAGTCCATTTTCTTCTTCAGCTGATTGCTCCCAACTCATAGGAATCCCCACCCAGTTTACTTTAAAATGGCGGAAGCCCTCAATGGCAATGTCCATGATAAAATGGGTTATATGCCATTGTCTCGTATCTTGTAAAGGGTAATGGGATAGATCTGGCTACAATGGGCTGCCATAACATTCTAAAATATTACCCAGGTGACATCTAATGAACCCCATTTCTGCTTCAAAACTGTCTGAATTAATGTAAAACAATAAATGGTAACAATGTTGTAATTTTGGTGAGGAAGTGTTAGTCACCCCATTTTACATCTAGCTAAGGATTATTGTGCTGAGGTACACTACCGTTCAAACGTTTGGGGTCACTTAGAAATGTCATTGTAATTGAAAGAAAAGCACATTTTTTGTCCATTAAAATAACATCAAATTGATCAGAAATACAGTGTAGACATTGATAATGTTGTAAATGACTATTGTAGCTGGAAAAGGGTCAGAAGTTTACACTCAATTAGTATTTGGTAGCATTGCCTTTAAATTGTTTAACTTGGGTCAAATGTTTCAGGTAGCCTTCCACAAGCTTCCCACAATAAGTTGGTTGAATTTTGGCCCATTCCTCCTGACAGAGCTGGTGTAACTAAGTCAGGTTTGTAGGCTCCTTGCTCGCACATGCTTTTTCAGTTCTGCCCACACATTTTCTATAGGATTGAGGTCGGGGCTCTGTGATGGCCACTCCAACACCTTGACTTCGTTGTCCTTAAGCCATTTTGCTACAACTTTGGAAGTATGCTTGGGGTCATTGTCCATTTGGAAGACCCATTTGTGACCAAGCTTTAACTTCCTGACTGATATGTTGAGATTTTTCTTCAATATATCCACATAATTTCCCCACTTCATGATGCCATCTATTTTGTGAAGTGCACCAGTCCATCCTGCAGCAAAGCACCCCCACAACATGATGCTGCCATCCCCGTGCTTCACGGTTGGGATGGTGTCTTCGGCTTGCAAGCCTCCCCCTTTTTCCTCCAAACATAACGATGGTCATTATGGCCAAACAGTTCTATTTTTGTTTCATCAGACCAGAGGACATTTCTCCAAAAAGTATGATCTTTGTCCCCATCTGCAGTTGCAAACTGTAGTCTGGCTTCTTTTATGGTGGTTTTGGAGCAGTGGCTTCTTCCTTGCTGAGTGGCCTTTCAGGTTATGTCGATCTAGGACTCGTTTTACTGTGGATATAGATACTTTTGTACCTGTTTCCTCCAGTATCTTCACAAGGTCCTTTGCTGTTGTTCTGGGATTGATTTGCACTTTTCGCACCAAAGTACGTTAATCTCTAGGAGGCAGAACACGTCTCCTTCCTGAGCAGTATGACGGCTTGCGTGGTCCCATGGTGTTTATACTTGTGTACTATTGTTTGTACAGATGAACGTGGTACCTTCAGGCATTTGGAAATTGCTCCTAAGGATGAACAAGACTTGTGGAGGTCTATTGTTTTTTCTGAGGTCTTGGCTGATTTCTTATGATTTTCCCATGATGTCAAGCAAAGAGGCACTGAGTTTGAAGGTTGGCCTTGAAATACATCCACAGGTACACCTCCAATTCAAATCAAATCAAATGTATTTATATAACCCTTCTTACATCAGCTGATATCTCAAAGTGCTGTGCAGAAACCCAGCCTAAAACCCCAAACATCAAGCAATGCAGGTGTAGAAGCACGGTGGCTAGGAAAAACTCCCTAGAAAGGCCAAAACCTAGGAAGAAACCTAGAGAGGAACCAGGCTATGAGGGGTGGCCAGTCCTCTTCTGGCTGTGCCGGGTGGAGATTATAACAGAACATGGCCAAGATGTTCAAACGTTCATAAATGACCAGCATGGTGAAATAATAATAATCACAGTAGTTGTCGAGGGTGCAGCAAGTCAGCACCTCAGGAGTAAATGTCAGTTGGCTTTCATTGCCGATCATTAAGAGTATCTCTACCGCTCCTGCTGTCTCTAGAGTTGAAAACAGCAGGTTTGCGACAGGTAGCACATCGGGTGAACAGGTCAATTGACTCAAATTTTGTAAATTAGCCTAGCAGAAGCTTCTAAAGCCATGACATACTTTTCTGGAATCTCAGTGTATGTACATTTCTGACCAACTGGGATTGTGATACAGTGAATTGTAAGTGAAATATTCGGTCTGTAAACAATTGTTGGAAAATATACTTGTCATGCACAAAGTAGATGTCCTAACCGACTTGCCAGAACTCTAGTTTGTTAACAAGAAATTTGTGAAGTGGTTGAAAAACTAGTTTTAATGACTCCAAACTAAGTGTATGTAAACTTCTGACTTCAACTATATATATATATATATACAGTATATATGCAAATACTCTCATGGTCATCAATGAGCAGGACAAACTGCACTGGTGGAAGAACACCCACAGACCGGGCATGCACACTGACTGGCCTTAGTTCCAGGTGAAAAACAGACACATACACTGACATATAGAATCATTTTAAGATTATCATAATATGGATCATTTAGCTATTTGATTTTTAGAACCCCTTTGGGTATCAAATAAATATTACAATTTTTTGGGGGATAAATATTGATTTTGGCCATTACCACTAAAGCCCATAGAAACGCATTGAAAAACACATTCATCAATGGCAAAAAGGACAGTGAAAAAATACATCCTAAGAAAGAAGGTTTTGAAGTGTCTGTCCTATATCTAAGAGGTATAAAAACTCAGGAAATACTTTGTATTTTTTTTTACACATACAAAAAAAATCACAGTGTTTGGACACCCTTCAAACTCTATTTCAGCCACACTGTAGCTGACAGGTGTATAACAGGCATTAATATGGAGCGTTAACACTTCCCAGAAGAGTGGAGGCTGTTATAGCAGCAAAGGCAGGACCAACTCCATATTAATGCCCATGATTTTGGAATGAGATGTTCGACGAGCAGGTGTCCATATACTTTTAGTCGCGTAGTGTATTTAAACTGTTGGGTTCTGACAATATGAAATCTACTTATTAATGTCACTGATAGAGTGCTGAGGTTTAGAGGGTCTACACCAGAAGTTAATAGTTATAGGAGGAAGGTGCAACTACACTTGGGATGTGTCGAGTGCAGGGAAGCGATTACATGTGGCAGGCATTGATAAGGGGAGAGAGCCATGGATTAGTGATGGAGGGGGGTTGAGGTCAGGTCACCTTAAGGGAGAAATAAAAGTTTATGGCCCGTATCACTAGTGTCCTGCCTAGCAGTAAAGAACGATGTTTGTACAGATGGGTAGGAGGAGACTCAGTCTATGAGGAAGGGTTAAATATCAGTGCTTGTGTGAAAATGTTTTTGACTGAATGCAGCTGTATTGAGCCTCTGGGCAGAATAAACTTGGTTAAGCTTTCATAGTGTCTGTGGAGTTTTTTACTCTGAGGATTAGAACCTAACAAGGCATAGCAGATTGGAAACTTTGTCCTCTGTGACATTGCACAGCTCAAAAATGTGTGATACCTTTGCTATGGTAAAAGTTGTTAATGAACAATTGGCCATAGTGTTCAGAACAGATGGGTAACTTCTTAACCAGAGATGAGGCTACAGTGGTAAAAAATGTGATAAATAATTTACAACCTTTGCCTGGCCATAACATAAAACATCATCAATATCCAGGCCAATACTACAGTATTTTACCTTATGGGGAGTTTTTGAGCCAATGTCCTTTAACATTTCACAGTTTACGAAGCTGATGTAAGTTGTCATTAACAGTGTCTATATAATGTTGGAATTTTGCCTAAATCCATTTTGTATCTTGCCTGGTTTCTACAGTTAATATAACCGTCATAATCTTGTAGATTTGTGGCCAGGTCGTGATCCAGGTCGTGATCCATTTTCTGGCCAGGTCGTGATCCATTTTCCATATGAGGTCTACGATCTCGGAAGTGATCCATTTCCCTGACCGCTGTTTGATTTGAATTTGTTTAATCTGAGCCAGATTCAAGCTTGATCAACATCATCACAGTTTAGTACATGAGAGCAATCCAAAATTCCAAGGACCTCTACAAAACATTATTTTTAGTATTTTGTCATAGACAGTACCTTCATGTATATATTACCTGGCTCTAGAAGCATTTTGGATTTCTTACGGGTACAGTAGGTTACCATATGATCACTAAAACCAATATTTAAGACTCCTGACTGACATATGTTCGCTTAGTCTGATACAATAATCAAATCCAAAGTTGATTTGCTGTCAATACACACCCGGGTTGGCTCAACAATCAGTTGTTTTAGTCCAAATAACTGATTAAAGTCATACAGGGCATTTACTAGTGTACTTCTCTGGGGTGGTAACTGCATATTTGTATTAAAATCGCCAAGCAGAATACATTCTCTATAAACAAATACATTGTGATCACAGCAATTCGATTCAAGTAAATTATAGAAATGCTTATGTTTAGGAGGCCGATAGCCGACACCAACAAGGACGATATTCAGGAAGAGGTGTTTCTACCCATGCGACCTCAAGACCATCCATTTTCAGATCTGAACGAGGGTTAAAATTGCACATCATTCCTTGTACAAACACACACGCCGCCACCGTTTCGGTCAATTCTATGAATGCTATAACCCGGTAGCTAATCTGTTCCATATAACCCTTTAAATTAGTAATGGATAATAGGAGAATAACAAGTGGGCGTGCGTGTGATTATTCATCTTCCCCATTAGAAGATTATTATCATTAGTTGATATTTTATTGTTTTGTTATTATTATACAGAAATAAAATAAAACACGAATGACAGCCTCTCGTTGACCAAAAGTAATTGAAACAGGCAGTTTGACAGGCGGCTAAATAATCCAGTCAACTCGAAGGACCGCAAAATATAAACGTCAGAGTTTACGTTCTGCCAGCGGTGGGCGGAAGTTGCGGAACTTCATACCGCACTTCGCCTGCGTTTTCCGAGTACTGGAGTTTTGGTATTTCTTGACACACTACCTTATGTATCATTCTTAAACATTACATTGATAGAAACTACGGCAACTCTCAAACAACACTAGTAGTAGCTAGGTCTTTCCCCAACAGGCTAGTTATGTTTGCTAGTTAGCCTGTATCGTTGGTCTGTTTGCTCACCCTGTTGCAGCTCTGACTTCTCTTCAGCTTTGCTTTAGATACGTTGGCAACCAGAATAAAGCCTACCGGTTGATTGAGCTACTATATTTATTTCCTAGTTTTCTTAATTCTACAGAGAACCTTTATCCAAATAAGGCCGATGTACGATGATTATACACACCCCCATCTTCCCGATGTTTTCCTAGCTTTACCCTGCCACCACTATGTTAGTTACACAAACCCCCTGCATGGAGCGCAAACTCAGCTGTGTAATCCCCTATTATTTAGAGATGTGGATTGTATATTGCTCTGTGTGTGTGTGTGTGTGTATATATATATATATATAACCCTATATATATATATGTATATACAGAGAACCTTTATATATACACACAGTGATTTGTCCTTGAGCATGCTTTTGCGGCACAGTCGATAGCGCGCCTCGGGCTAGAAGGTCGAGGGTTCGAGACCTGCTCCCTGCTGTTTCATTACATTGGTGTCAGAAGTGGGATCGGACCTCGCATCCACGACAGTGCGTGTGCTTGGCCGGTGAGCGTGTTCCTGTAAAACGTAGAGTCGCAAGCTAGCGCGAGGACGCGCTCTTTGAATTTGAATTTAGCCCGGTTGTGTTTAATCCACTACGGTAGTTTTGAACTACCGTTCAAAAGTTTGGGGTCACTTAGAAATGTAATTTAAAAAAAAAAAGAAAATCAGCATTTTGTCCATTAAAATAACATCAAATTGATCAGAAATTCAGTGTAGACATTGTTAATGTTGTAAATGACTATTGTAGCTCGAAAAGGAAGATTTTTAAAATTGAATATCTACATAGGCGTACAGAGGCCCATTATCAGCAACCATCACTCCTGTGTTCCAATTGCACATTGTGTTAGCTAATCCAAATGTATAATTTTAAAAGGCTAATTGATCATTAGAAAACCCTTTTGCAATTATGTTAGCACAGCTGAAAACTTGTTATGATTAAAGAAGCAATAAAACGGGCCTTTAGACTAGTTGAGTATCTAGAGCATCAGCATTTGTGGGTTCGATTACTACAAATGCTGATGCTTCAGATACTCAACTAATTGAATAGGATCTCTATGTGCATGGATTTATCTCTATCAATAATGGTGTATATATACAGTACATAGGTACCTGGTATCATGGCGACCAGACGGGCTCTGAAGGCAGTGCTGATTGACCTGAGTGGAACCCTCCATGTAGAAGACACAGCCGTGCCTGGAGCACAGGACGCACTCCACAGGTCAGTCTGCCCAGAGCCCTGTTATCCTTGTTATTCAGTACTCACCCAGCCACTTTGTCCTAAGTTGCTCACACAACCCTCTGGTTACATCTGAAAGTAAGAAGTCACAAATACGTCTAAGATTTTCTTTCTGCAGCATGCCTCAGTCCCCATATTCAGTACTCACCCAGTCCTCAATTCTGTGAGTTTCTTCTGAAGTCACACGGTCTCTATGTTTGGGGTTTATACACTAGGTTGCGTCAGGCCTCTGTAGCGGTGAAGTTTGTGACCAACACCACTAAGGAATGTAAGAGGAACCTTGTGGAGCGTCTCCACAGTCTGAACTTTGACATCCAGGAGCAGGAGATCTTCACGTCCCTGACAGCAGCCAGGAGCCTCGTGGAGCAGAGACAACTACGCCCCCTACTGCTGGTGGCGGACAGTGCACTGGAGGACTTCTCAGGTGAGAGCCAGGGCTAGATGAGGCAGAGCAGATTGCAAACTAACTTACATTTAGCTTCCCAATGGAGCTGTATGGACCCTGGTCAGAAGTAGTGCACTGTATAGGGCATATGGTGCCATTTGAGATGCGGGTGTAGCTTTAACTCTATAAAGCTCTATCCATGTTGTGCTGCAGGTATGGAGACATCCGAACCCAACGCTGTGGTGATAGGCTTAGCTCCAGACCACTTCAACTACCAGACGCTCAACAAAGCATTCAGGTAAACCGCTGAGTCAGTCCTCATACTGTAACCCCCCCTGTTGTTGTAATGGTGAAAGGTTAGCATTAGAGGTCGACCAATTATGATTTTTCAACGCCGATACCGATTATTGGAGGACAAAAAAAGCCGATACCGATTAATCGTCCGATTTAAAAATAAATAAATAATAATAATAATACTTTTTTTTTTTTATAATAAAAAAGTATTTACACACACATTTTTGTAATAATGACAATTGCAACAATACTCAATGAACACTTTTATTTTAACTTAATATAATACATATTATGGGTTTTTGGATGTTTGTTCTTAAGGTGATTCCACAGGTTGGTGGTATTTTTTGATTTAGCCGTTGCTGACCCCATGCTTACATCTTTATCACAAATAAGACACCTTGCTTTCCCTGGTGCCGATTCCGTTAAATAGTCTGGTGCTCTGCTTTTCTCTGCCATCTGTAACACACACACACACACGCACACACACACACAGAAACAGCTCTGAAGTGACAATGATACTGAAGAGTCTGCTTAGGAGACAAATAGAGAATAAGAATAAAATAAAAATAGAGTTTAAGTTACCTGTGATGAATGTTGAAAACATAATTTCTATATGCAGGAATTCCTATTTTAATAATGGGCATGGTAAGAATTGACTACCAAAGTGCCAGTCATAATTCCCATGACACCTAGCAAAATCTGAAAAGCGGTTCCTTCATTCATTTATTCCATAGGATATTTTTATATTCACTTAAAATAAGGTCTGTGTTTCGTGTAGGCATACACCACCTTGCCAATTTTATAACTGTGTAGATATCCATAGGAGAAGGTAACTCTGATCAATATTGTCTAAATATAAGTGACGATAAAAAAAATGTAGAGTTTATGAAAATATGTTGACAAACGTTACCTTATCCTAGTGAGATTTACACGGGTATCAAAATGCAGAGGCAAGACATTCTCTATGGAAGACATGAACAGAGGCGGTTTAAGCCTGCACGAAACACAGACCTAATTTGAAGTAGATCAAGACATTCTCTATGGAAGACATGAACAGAGGCGGTTTAAGCCTGCACGAAACACAGACCTCATTTGAAGTAGATCAAGACATTCTCTATGGAAGACATGAACAGAGGCGGTTTAAGCCTGCACGAAACACAGACCTAATTTGAAGTAGATCAAGACATTCTCTATGGAAGACATGAACAGAGGTGGTTTAAGCCTGCACGAAACACAGACCTTATTGGAAGTAGATCAAGACATTCTCTATGGAAGAAATTAACGGTAAAATAATGAAGGAACCCCTTTCAAGTTCAGCCGCAAGTTATTACAGGAATTATAACGCGTCGACTATTTCTCTCTAAACCATATACCTTTAACTATTATGAGCCTGCTGCTGCCTACCACCCCTCAGTCAGACTGCTCTATCAAATATCAAATCATAGACTAACTATAAACACACAGAAATACGAGCCTTAGGTCAAATCCGGAAACTATCACCTCGAAAACAAAACGTTTATTCCGTTCCGTATTTTATCTAACGGGTGGCATCCATGAGTCTAAATATTCCTGTTACATTGCACAACCTTCAATGTCATAATTACGTAAAATTCTGGCAAATTAGTTCGCAAAGAGCCAGGCAGCCCAAACTGTTGCATATACCCTGACTCTGCGTGCAATGAACGCAAGAGAAGTAGAGAAGTGACACAATTTTACCTGGTTAATATTGCCTGCTAACCTGGATTTATTTTAGCTAAATATGCAGGTTTAAAAATATATACTTGTGTATTGATTTTAAGAAAGGCATTGATGTTTATGGTTAAGTACACGTTGGAGCAACGACAGTCGTTGATTGATTGTTTTTTATAAGATAAGTTTAATGCGAGCTAGCAACTTACCTTGGCTTACTGCATTCGCGTAACAGGCAGGCTCCTCGTGGAGTGCAATGTAATCAGGTGGTTAGAGCGTTGGACTAGTTAACTGTAAGGTTGCAAGATTGGATCCCCCGAGCTGACAATGTAAAAATCTGTCGTTCAGAACATTCCTAGGCCGTCATTGAAAATAATAAAGGTGTAAAAAAAATTACAAAATCGGCGCCCAAAAATACAGATTTTTGATTGCTATGAAAACTTGAAATCGGTCATTCCGATTAATCGGTCCACCTCTAGTTAGCATGTCTTAGGACTATGATCTTATCTAGATAACGTGTGAAATGAATGAGTCCAACGCTTTGTCGAGACAAGGCCAAATCCCCGTCATCAGCGTGAAGAAAAGATGGTGAAAAGGGGGAGGAGGGTGGGGTGCCTTGTAAGAATTTGTAAGACGAGGGGCGGGGTTGTGTGTCTATTTGTCAATAACTGTTGGCGATATCTAATATTAAAAAAGCCTCACGCTTTGAACACACCAACAGCGTCATTGCATTTTGGTACACTAGAATGACATTCATTTCCAATGAAATGCTGCGTTTGCCTTGCAGCATTGTATTGCAGAGGCATTTGCAGTGCGTTTGGTGTGGTGCATACATTGGATTTATCGAACGTATGCGTCAAACTGTATGTGTAGACGGCTTGACAGAAATTGTAGCAGAAGGTGAGTGTTGAACTTTTGTTGCAGACATATCCAGATGATGCTGCATACTATTTTGCGCAATGACGCTGTCGGTGTGTTAGAAGCATCAAGTTATTGATTGCCTGAGGTATAATACCTCATGATAAGCTGTAGACCAGACTATCTCCAAGAGAGTTCTCATCTATATTATTTGTAACCTTCCTCGGTGCGCACTGTAACTGTGTCCATTTCCATCCATTTCACGTAAACCTTGTTTTTTGTCTGCATCGAAGTAGTGATCCTTGTACCTAGCATTGAGCATGGTGGAGACACAGTAAAGAGGCTCAGAGAGAATGCCTGTTAAAGAAGTAGTGATCCTTGTACCTAGCATCGAGCATGGTGGAGACACAGTAAAGAGGCTCAGAGAGAATGCCTGTTAAAGAAGTAGCGGTCCTTGTACCTAGCATCGAGCATGGTGGTGACACAGTAAAGAGGCTCAGAGAGAATGCCACCGAATCACTAGTTCACAGCCTCTAGTAGAGTACTTTTCCAAGTTAACCCCACGGTCTGTTGGCAGATTAGTTGAGCAGGTGTTTCAATGCCATGACAGAGGGTATCACGTCTGCTGCAGACACAGTTGATGAGCTTATTTCTCCAGTCAGTTGTTTGAATAGACCTAGGAGTGTGTTCATGTTTCCAAGTTTTATACATGTTCTCAAATGCCACCAGCGGTATGAGAACCAGCACATTCTTGACCTTGCAATACGGCTTTCCTCAGTACGAAATCCTCGTCGACCCACTGTGCTGTCAGACTCAGCATGCTCATGGGACTGACATCGCTGGTCCAGATGTCAGTCGTGAAGCTAATAGCAGTGACGCCCATAGAAAGTAGCTAATAGATGTGTTTCAACAATACTGTGTAACTCCGGTAGGGCAACATCTGAAAAAGTGTGCCTACTTGGTAGTGTACCGGTGCTCGACCAGTTGGCGAAAGCCAATATCATCCACTACAGAGAACGGTTGATTGTCAAGGGCAATAATTCCATTATCTTGGCATTAATGGATTTCGCCTTTGAGTTGTCTGTCTGAAATGTTCTTAATCTTTCAAATGACTGCTGGACTTGAACTTGTTTAGTTGTTGAAAGTATGCGCTTAGTTGTTTTCTGCTTTTGTTCTACGTAGTCTCTGAACGTCTGGGGGTGATACACTTTCAAATTAGTCATTAGGTTTGTGGTATTTTAGATTTCACTTTCTCCCCTCCTTGGGAAATAACAGCAGCACAAACATTGCATATGGCCTTTTTGTTGTCTTCCTTTGAAACTTCAAAATAGATTCACACAGCAGACATTGTGGGCTAGGTTAGAAACGCTGTGTTTTTTGTGGTGTCATTACGTCATCGACCTACGTTATATAGGTATGCACGTCAGCTTTGACATTGGTTTTGCACATTGGCGTTAAACTAGACATCGGGCCGATGTTGGCATTTTTAGCTAATTTTGGCCAATTCCGATATGCTTACCAATATATCATGCATCCCTAAGGCAAACGTAAATTAGTTTTACCTAATTTCTACCAGCATGTCACATGTGCAACCAGAGGAAAAAAAACACTAGACCACCTTTATTCCACACACAGACGTATACAAAGCTCTCCCTCACCCTCCATTTGGCAAATCTGACCATAATTCTATCCTCCTGCTTACAAGCAAAAACTAAAGCAGGAAGTACCAGTGACTCGCTCAATAGGGAAGTGGTCAGATGATGCGGATGCTACGCTACAGGACTTTTGCTAGCACAGACTGGAATATGTTCCTGGATTCATCCAATGGCATTGAGTACACCACCTCAATCATTGGCTTCATCAATAAGTGCATCGTTGGGCCTCCCGGGTGGCGAAGTGGTCTAGGGCACTGCTTCGTAGCCACCAGAGACTCTGGGTTCACGCCCAGGCTCTGTCACAGCCGGCCGTGACCGGGAGGTCCGTGGGGCGATGCACATTTGGCCTAGCGTCTTCCGGGTTAGGAAGGGTTTGGCCGGTAAGGATATCCTTGTCTCATCGCAGTGCACGCTAACCAGGTCGCCAGGTGCACGGCGTTTCCTCCGACACATTGGTGCGGCTGTCTTCCGGGTTGGATGCGCGCTGTGTTAAGAAGCAGTGCAGCTTGGTTGGGTTGGGTTGTGATTCGGCGGACTCATGGCTTTCGACCTTCGTCTCTCCCGAGCACGTACGGAAGTTGTAGTGATGAGACAAGATGGTAACTAATTGGCTACCACGAAATTGGGGATAAAAGGGGGTAAAATAAATAAAAAATAAGTGCATTGTTGACGTCGTCCCCACAGTGACCGTACGTACATTTCTCAACCAGAAGCCATTACAGGCAACATCCGCACCGAGCTAAAGGCTAGAGCTGACACTTTTAAGGAGGGGGACACTAATCCTGACACTTATAAGAAATCCTGCTATGCCCTCAGATGAACCATCAAACAGGCAAAGCGCCAAACTAATGTTGAATCCTACTACACTGGCTCTAAAGCTCTGCCGCTCGTCGGATGAGGCAGGGCTTGAAAACTATTACGGACTACAAAGGGAAACCCAGCAGCGAGCCGCCCAGGGACTCCAGACGAGCTAAATTCCTTTCATGCTCGCTTTGAGGCAAGCAACACTGAAGCGTGTGAGTACCCGCTGTTCCAGACTGCGATCACTCTCCGTAGCAAGACCTTTAAACAGATTAACATTCACAATGCCGCAGGGCCAGACGTATTACCAGGACGTGAACTCAAAGCATGTGTGGACCATCTGTCAAGTGTCTTCACTGACATGTTCAACCTGTCCCTGACCGAGTCTGTAATACCTACATGTTTCAAATAGACCACCATAGTCTCTGTCTAAATGGTTACCGCCCCATAGCACTCACGTTGGTAGCCATGAAGTGCTTTGAATTGCTGGTCATGGCTCACAACACCATGCCCTAGACCCATTCCAAATCGCATACGGCTCCAACAGATCCTCAGGTGACTCGATCTCAATCACACTCCACACTGCCCTTTCCCACCTGGACAAAAGGAACACCTATGTGAGAATGCTGTTCATTGACTACAGCTCAGCGTTTAACACTATAGTGCCCTCAAAGCTCATCACTAAGGACCCTGAGTCTAAACAGCTCCCTCTGCAACTGGATCCTAGACTTCCTGATGGGCTGCCCCCAGGTGGTAAGGGTAGGCAACAACACCTCCCTCTGCAACTGGATCCTAGACTTCCTGATGGGCCGCCCCAGGTGGTGAGGGTAGGCAACAACACCTCCCTCTGCAACTGGATCCTAGACTTCCTGATAGGCTGCCCCCAGGTGGTGAGGGTAGGCAACAACACCTCCCTCTGCAACTGGATCCTAGACTTCCTGATAGGCCGCCCCAGGTGGTGAGGGTAGGCAACAACACCTCCCTCTGCAACTGGATCCTAGACTTCCTGATAGGCTGCCCCCAGGTGGTGAGGGTAGGCAACAACACCTCCCTCTGCAACTGGATCCTAGACTTCCTGATGGGCCGCCCCCAGGTGGTGAGTGTAGGCAACAACAC